>NC_090250.1:14723510-14741010 GCF_037325665.1 Littorina saxatilis | reverse complement strand
TTTTTAGGAGAGAAAAAAAGTCGAACAAAGTCGAGTTAACTTACCAATGCAAGCAGTAATTGTGTTGATTTCTTAGTATGTGAATTTCATAAAGGCTACTAGTGGCTTTTTAGGAGAGAAAAAAAGTCGAAAAAAGTCGAGTTAACTTAACAATGCAAGCAGTAATTGTGTTGATTTCTTAGTATGTGAATTTCATAAAGGCTACTAGTGGCTTTTTAGGAGAGAAAAAAGTCGAAAAAAGTCGAGTTAACTTACCAATGCAAGCAGTAATTGTGTTGATTTCTTAGTATGTGAATTTCATAAAGGCTACTAGTGGCTTTTTAGGAGAGAAAAAAAGTCGAAAAAAGTCGAGTTAACTTAACAATGCAAGCAGTAATTGTGTTGATTTCTTAGTATGTGAATTTCATAAAGGCTACTAGTGGCTTTTTAGGAGAGAAAAAAAGTCGAAAAAAAGTCGAGTTAACTTACCAATGCAAGCAGTAATTGTGTTGATTTCTTAGTATGTGAATTTCATAAAGGCTACTAGTGGCTTTTTAGGAGAGAAAAAAAGTCGAAAAAAGTCGAGTTAACTTAACAATGCAAGCAGTAATTGTGTTGATTTCTTAGTATGTGAATTTCATAAAGGCTACTAGTGGCTTTTTAGGAGAGAAAAAAAGTCAAAAAAAGTCGAGTTAACTTACCAATGCAAGCAGTAAATGTGTTGATTTCTTAGTATGTGAATTTCATAAAGGCTACTAGTGGCTTTTTAGGAGAGAAAAAAAGTCGAAAAAAGTCGAGTTAACTTACCAATGCAAGCAGTAAATGTGTTGATTTCTTAGTATGTGACCAAGTGGAGGGCCCGGGGATGTTTTTGTCCCATTCAAAACCCTGGTCAGATTTGAGATGGTCATTAATTTTTTTAATTTTTTTCTCTGTAAATCCTCCTGTTTTGATTAAGTTCCCCATACCCCCTCCTACATTTTGTTCTTCTGGTTAATAATTGTGTTGTCCACCATCATGAAAACTTGTGTAACTTAGCATTGTTATAGTCACGTCAAATAAGCATCTGCTTGAGTTTGTGTCCTAGCTGCATTTTTACACCCCCGGTATAGGGGTGTGTATAGGACTCGGTCGATGTGTTTGTTTGTGTGTTTGTGTTCGCATATAGATCTCAAGAATGAACGGACCGATCGTCACCAAACTTGGTGAACAGGTTCTATACATTCCTGAGGCGGTCCTTACAAAAATTGGGACCAGTCAAACACACGGTTAGGGAGTTATTGGTGGATTAAGATTCTACAAGGACTTATAGAGGGACATATTAATGGTCAAATGGAAATAACCTTCTCAGTTGGTGGCAGTGAGAATGGTAAGGACGGGGGTGTTTTTCCTACCTCGGAGGAATTTCTTGTTGTCAATTGTTTCATGTCATGTATTTTGAATAAAATTGTGTTTAAACCAGATGGTCAGCCGAACAGTTTTCATAAGAATGATCTTTGCACCGATGTCATGTGGCGTTTAAGACCACCCCTTGACCGATGAAAGTCTTTTCCTTTCCCAGTTCACACGACACTCTCCATAGTTTGAAACTACTTACATGTAGGTCTACCGCTGTAAAAGAAGATTTGTTATACTTTTTAGAGTTTTAAAATATTTTTTTCTTTTTTAAATACTTGTTGTTTTTTGATTGTTCTAAAAGAAGGTTCTAAACAGCTCATGTCGTTACACACTTGTTGCTTCAAGTCTTGTTAACAAATCTTGATCTCCTTTAAAAAGTAAAACAAATCTTGTCGGGGGTGGGGGTGGTTGGGGGGGGAAGGGGCGGGACGTCCTGGACATGATCGTTAACAAGGGAGGAACATACGACGTATATGTTGGAAGACGTTGCCCCTCCATCGGAGCTATCCCCCTCTTTGCGCATAGAATGTTGCACAGTATAGGAACACAGCGCTGAAGAATGTGCCAATATTTTAAGCCATGGGGATTCATATTCAACTCATAGTGTACTGTTTACAGGCAGCTAATTATCAAAAAAATGTCCAAGCAATATTATCTTATTATCATATTATCGTGGAAGCGTAGACAGCCGATTTTCTCCCCACGCCAAGTTGGCTGCTGTCTTCCGTCTTCGGTGGTTGAGGTTCTTACTCAGGGTTGCCTCCTCCCCAAGAGTAGCTGCCTTGCTGGGCTGTCGAGTCCACTCTACCCGGGTTTGTTGTCGAAGTTTTCCTTCTCGTAGCCTTTGCCTTTCCCAAGGCGCACACAAGGCAGTGCGGGTTTTGAAATCGTAGTTGTCCTTCTCCTATAATAGCGACCATCCAAGGTTGACGAGCCCCATCTGCCCGAAGCAGCTGGTTTTAAGGCGCCAGGGACCCGCCTGCATCCCTTCTCCTGTTAGTCGAAGACAGGGCCCGCCACGTGAAGGCCAGGAGCTGGATTTGACTGTCAGAGGTGTTTGGAGACACGAAGCCATATGGAGCATATCTTGGGAAGTAGGCGCTTATCTCTACTTCCACCCCGACATAACAGTCCTTGGGCCCCGTCCAAGCAATAATATATGCCTCTTTTTCGATGACGAAATATATGACTCCTTTTAATATGCGTGGTTAGGGGAGAAGAGGGGAGGAGGGGCGTGGGTCAATGAACGACTGCAAATATCCGGAGGGATTTGGTAGGATCAACTATTTATGTCTATTCCTGAGTGTAGGAGGACAGTAGCTTCCCCTGAAAGCCATCCTCAGACCATCAGGATAGATATAGAGCTGTGTGTGTGTGTGTGTGTGTGTGTGTGTGTGTGTGTGTGTGTGTGTGTGTGTGTGTGTGTGTTGAGTGTGGGTGTGTGTGAGTGTGGGTGTGTGTGTGTGTTTATGTGTGTGTGTGTGTGTTTATGTGTGTGTGTGCGTGTGTGTGTTTATGTGTGTGTGTTTATGTGTGTGTGTTTATGTGTGGGTGTGTGTGTGTTTATGTGTGTGTTTCTGCCACGCATACCCACGGCCTCTTTGCTTTGTCAAAGAGTGAGGCAGAAAAAAAGGATCCGGTCGCCCGCGGGACCACGCAGCAAATGCCAATAGCAGGCTCGATTACGAAGCTGGGATTGGTTTCAGGGTATCACGTGATCGACTGCCATCTTGACTGTCCTCGCCATGATGGAGGGGCAGGTTCGAGTGACAAATACTCTCACGACGGCCCGCGCCCGGGCATTTACCGATTTGAGCCTTTCATCTCCCCTGGCAGCAGTTATCCATAATCATCGCGGAGCTTAGCCGTACTGATGAATTATTTACTCATCTGATGAGTGTGGAACACAGGCACTTGACACGAGCTGGATGGGGGCTCTGGGTGTGGGTGTGTGAGATCTGCTGCCTAGGGGCGAGAGAGTGCTTTAAGTCCTATAGGCTGATACCTAAGGCCACAACAATCCTTTTCATTTGTGTCCTGATGACAAGAACACAAACATGTAGGGCCGGTAGGTCGGTTACTTTTCTTTCATGGCCTGATAAGGACTAGCTTTGTGTGGTTCGATAATCCACTGCCTAACACTAGCATTATTGTATAAAGCAGGAAAGCTTACACCCACCACCCTACCCCCTCCCCCTCCTTCGTGTGGTTTGGGGTTGTCAGGAATCGTGTTCACTGTTATTTGTACGTGCAGTAGTGAAACGTTGGGTTTGCTGCAAATTGCCCGTGACATTGGTAGGGTTTCTTTGCTGAGTGTCTACGCCGTAAATGTACTCTAGGTCGATAACAGAGGGGTGGAGGAAGAGAGAAAGACAATAGGGAAAAAGAAAGAGACAAGGAATGAAAGAGATGATGGTGAGGAGAAATATAGAGAATCGGCCTAGCTGGAGTGACATTATTTTCAAGGTCACATTTGCTTTGTAATACGAATGTAAGAGAGATAAAGAAAAAGAGATGGGAAGAGGGGGGGGGGGGGGTTGGTTGGGGTAAATCAAAGAGTGAGAGACAGAGATACAGACAGAGAGAGGAGGTTAATGAGAAAGGTCAAAAGCGAGGAGAAAGAATAAAAACACAACACCAAAACTAAAAGAAAAGAGAAAAAAACACCTTGCAAGATATAGACAGAGGCAACAAAACAAACAAACAAAAACGCCAAAACACACACACACACACACACACACACACACACACACACACACGCACACACACACACACACACACACACACACACACACACACACACGCACACACACACACACACACACACACACACACACACATACACACAAATACTTGCCAGATAGAGACTGAGAGAGTCGATTTTAGTTATGTCCACATTCACGGCATGGTAGTTCATCAAAGCATCGTTACCCCACGCGTCCAGTTTAGTAAAAATGTAAACACATAATCAGTCGTAAACATAGAAGAAAGTCAACAAGCTGTTCAAGTTTAAGTCTTCTTAGTTTTCTTTGAGCCCGCAGTGTTTGTAAACTCTCCCAACAAATTTAGTCCTCTCGATTTCTTAGAACCCGCAGTGTTTGTAAACTCACCAAAATACTCCCCACTATAACAGCCCTTCAGTGGTTTCCTGCCCCGTACGTCATAGTTCTGTCCACACGTGCGACTCGGGAAGGCATCCAAGTGCTAAGGAGACGGATGACTTTTCATTCTGTTCTCATTTCGCCCGGAAACTGGAGTAAGGCGCTATTCCTTCAGACTTGCAACCCAGACAATGATTGTCTCCAATGATTGGTTTTTTGTCGTTTTCCAAAGTCTGCCACCAGTAGTACAGTAGAACCTCCTTTTTACGACCTCCAAAAACCTGGGAAAATCAGGTCTTTAACAGGAGGGAGTCGTAAAATGTAGGTGAATTTACAGAGGCTACCTCAGACAAATTGAAAAAATAAGGTCTTGAAAGGGATGGAGTCTTAAAATGGGGGCCTTAAAACAGGGGTCCCACTGTTCAAGCAAAAAAAGGTAGAAGGCGAAGAGGGTTTGTGGCGTGGCTCAAAGGTGTTGGAAACTCATTCTTTTTATTTGACACCCGCCGAGTCGGCAAACAGCCTCAGCAGCCAGGGCAAACTCTCTGTATGCAATCGTTACCACTTCACAAAGACTATCAATCATGGGCGTGTTTGCGTAGTTCATTCATACCTCTGCAGGCCTGGTCAAAACGAGGAAACAGTCCCTTCCGAGACGTTTCGAGATTGTCTAGCTTTAAGCTGACCAGTCGGTTTGTTGCCGCTCTGCGGACACGGTAAAGATGTGTCCGAGACTTGTCGAGATTGTCTAGCTTAAAGCTGACCAGTCCGTTAGTTTTCGCTTTGTAGGCACGGTAAAGACAGTTCTGCCCGAGACTTGTCGAGATTGTCTAGCTTAAAGCTGACCAGTCCGTAGTTTTCGCTTTGCAGGCCCTGGTGTAAATAAGGAATCGGTCTATTCTGAGACCGTTCGGTGTTGTTCGAGTTAACACTGACCAGTCGCTTAATTTGTCTGTTTTCTCATCCTAAAATTTGCGAAGACAACACGTCAACAGCGTTCGTTATGTTCATACTTTCTCTCTTTTGTTTTACATTTTTGCTCGGCTGCAGCGAATGCCACTGTTTTTGCAATTTGTCCCCTTAGGTTTCATAGCTGTTCAATGTAATTGTGCTTCAGTGTGTTTCATCGGATTTTTATAGAGTAATCTTTTTTTCTGTTTTTCAAGTACCAATTCATTCGTCATCCCTCTATTCGTTCTTTCAATTACTTTCTTTTTCATATATACAAAAGAAAATTCTCTTAAAATCCTACTAAAAAGTTGTTCAAGTTGCATTCATTCTTTTGGGCGTTTGCTACTACAGCAACAAAGACAATGGACCACACATAAAACTCTCAGTGTGAAAAACAAACAATATTAAATGCACTAGGCTTTCATAATATGCCATATGTGGCATAGCTCGTACTATCTTGCATAACAGGTTGATGAACAAGCATTCACGTATGCACATGAGTTTGAGAACATGCAAACAGGGTTAGCGTTTCGCCCTTTTCTTTGAAATCTCTACATTCAATTTTCCCTTACTGACAGAATTAACGTTGATGTGTCACACACTAGTAATTTTGTCTGCGCTGGTTTGTGTCCAATAAATGGAGAGAAACCATCAACATATTAAAAACAAGTCGCGTAAGGCGAAAATACAACATTTGTGACCCTCCACCACGGAATGAGTCGCATGTCACCTTTGCATGATTTTCATATTTTTACATTTTTCTACGGAGTTTTTTATGCTCTATCCAGTGGTGAAAACTGTTTTAGAAAAGAGCGAAAACTCTTTGAGTTACAAGCCTGTGACTAAGGTGACCCTCACACTGTTCCAAGACACTCCCCGGACTTTTATTTAAGCCTAGCGCAGAACCGCGCGAGGTGACATGCGACTCATTTCGTGGTGGAGGGTCACATTTAGTCAAGTAGCTGTCGAACTCACAGAATGAAACTGAACGCAATGCCATTTTTCAGCAAGACCGTATACTCGTAGCATCGTCAGTCCACCGCTCATGGCAAAGGCAGTGAAATTGACAAGAAGAGCGGGGTAGTAGTTGCGCTAAGAAGGATAGCACGCTTTTCTGTACCTCTCTTTGTTTTAACTTTCTGAGCGTGTTTTTAATCCAAACATATCATATCTATATGTTTTTGGAATCAGGAACCGACAAGGAATAAGATGAAAGTGTTTTTAAATTGATTTGGACAATTTAATTTTGATAATAATTTTTATATATTTAATTTTCAGAGCTTGTTTTTAATCCAAATATAACATATTTATATGTTTTTGGTTCAGAAAATGATGGAGAATAAGATGAACGTAAATTTGGATCGTTTTATAAATTTTTATTTTTTTTAACAATTTTCAGATTTTTAATGACCAAAGTCATTAATTAATTTTTAAGCCATCAAGCTGAAATGCAATACCGAAGTCCGGGCTTCGTCGAAGATTACTTGACCAAAATTTCAACCAATTTGGTTGAAAAATGAGGGCGTGACAGTGCCGCCTGAACTTTCACGAAAAGCCGGATATGACGTCATCAAAGACATTTATCAAAAAAATGAAAAAAAACGTATGGGGATTTCATACCCAGGAACTCTCATGTCAAATTTCATAAAGATCGGTCCAGTAGTTTAGTCTGAATCGCTCTACACACACACACACACACGCACACACGCACACACGCACATACACCACGACCCTCGTTTCGATTCCCCCTCGATGTTAAAATATTTAGTCAAAACTTGACTAAAGGTAAAAAGATCATGTTGGTGCTTCGCCTTGCGATGACAGTGGAAGGGTACAGGTTAGCATGCTGTAATGAAAAAAGTTTGACCGAGACTACAGGTCTCGTACCTAGACGTTAATTATAGAGATCACGTGTTTCCGCCAGGCACTCTCGGCATGGCGTGCCTTGAACTGAGTTATGTTTGAGTTGTAGTTTGTAACGTTTACGAGTGAAGTAAACTCGCCATTAACGTTCCCTGTTGTTTGAGTCATGTATGAATGCTCGACGCACGACACATGCAAAGACTTCTTTCTGATCAGAATAAAAATCTTCCCTGGAAATAACTGAAGACCATTAACTGGGTAATGCACACGTCTAAAGTACATCTGGCTAAAACTAAACAAGATGAATGTGTGGACCGAGTCACCCATGTAAGTAATTGATGATTTTTGCTTTGGGGCATATGTAAAGAAAACCCACTGAGTTCCAAATAGGTCTGCTTTGGAAGTGAACCGGATTGCTCAAAACGTAGATATAATCCTGGCTTCCATGCCCTCAGGGCAAATGTGAGTGAAAATACTGGGCCAATTAGTGCTTGCGAACCTACAGAGAGAAAGAAAGAGAGAGAGAGAGAGAGAGAGAGAGAGAGAGAGAGAGAGAGAGAGAGAGAGAGAGAGAGAGAGAGAGAGAGAGAATAGTGTGAGAGAGAGATTAGCGAGAGAGAGAGAGATAGCGAGAGAGAGAGAGAGAGAGAGAGAGAGAATAGCGAGAGAAGGGGAGAGAGAGACAGAGAGAGAAAGAGAGAGAGAGAAAGTGAGAGAGAGAGAGACAGAGAGAAAGTGAGAGAGAGAGAATAGCGAGAGAAGGGGAGAGAGAATTGAATTGAACTTTATTTAACAAGGTTTAAGATTTAAGGCTACGCCTTTTCTTACAATCTGTCCTTGGGACGCATAGACACACAGAGAGACAGAGAGAGAGACAGAGAGAGAGAATAGCGAGAGAAGGAGAGACAGAGAGAGAGAGAGAGAGAGAGAGAGACAGAGAAAGAGAGAGAGAGAGAGAGAGAGAGAGAGAGAGAGAGAGAGAGAGAGAGAGAGAGAGAGAGAGAAAGCGAACAAAGAAGAGAGAAATATCTTTAATGAAACGACGAAGAGAAAATTACACCTTCACACAACATTTGCATTCTTCATAACTACCTCGTTTAAAAATCTATTATTAAAATCTGCAATGCGTAGTGTCTTCATATTGTTTTCAGAGCGGAAATCTCTCCGCCTTTTCAAACAAAAGCAAACAAAACATCACATCCGTAATTCACAATGATCTGGACAGTAACCTGATCAAGTTTGACACGGAGCGCTCAGTCAAAAATATTCGTGCAAAAAAAAAAAAAAAAAAAAGCACCGGCATGCTTGGCAGCAGTAAGAAAACAGTAATGTGATTTACAGATAATGAAAAAAACAGGAAGCCACGGACAGACAGGAAAATGTCTGTCAGGATAGTTTTCTGAGAGTGTGATAATTATACCGTCCCCTCTTCAACCGATACCCAAACGCCAGATAATTAGAGGCACAGCTTGGTCAATGAGAGCCCGCTGCCTCTAGCCCTCTTCTATTTCAACAATCCGAGAGCAAGAGAGAGAGAGAGAGAGAGAGAGAGTGAGAGAGAGAGAGAGAGAGAGAGAGAGAGAGAGAGAGAGAGAGAGAGAGAGAGAGAAAGAGAGAGAGAGAGAGATAGTGAGAGAGAGAGAGAGAGCGAGAGAGAGAGAAAAGAGAGAGAGAGATAGTGAGAGAGAGAACGAGAGTGAAAGCGAGAGAGAGAGAGAGAGGGAGTTAGAGAGAGAGAGAGTTAGAGAGAGAGAGTTAGAGAGAGAGAGAAAGAGAGAGAGAGGGGAGGGAGAGAGAGTGAGAGAGAGGAGAAGATAGAGAGAGAGAAAGATAGGGAGAGAGAAAGAGAGAGAGAGGGGGAGAGATAGGGAGAGAGAAAAAGAGAGAAAGAGAGAGAGAGAGAGAGAGAAAGAGAGAGAGAGGAGAAGATAGAGAGAGAGAAAGATAGGGAGAGAGAAAGAGTGAGAGAGGGGGAGAGATAGGGAGAGAGAAAAAGAGAGAAAGAGAGAGAGAGAGAGAGAGGGGGGAGATAAGGTGAAAGAAAGAGAGATATAGAGACAAAGAAATAGAGGGAGAGAAAGAGACGCTCTGTTTTTGGCGGAGCCGTCCGTCCCGTAGTCTCTTGCTCGTTACGAGATCTAAAACGAGGCTTTTCACCCTTGCACGCTATCCCTTTCACAAGAAATGGCGTCTCTAATTGAAGAATGACTCTTCTCCCGTTTCGTTCAATCACGCCTTTATTAAGGGATTTTTCCCTGAAAATGAAGATGATTTTTGTGGTGGATTTCTATTTAAAATATAGTAGCTCGAATGAAATTCATCAATGTTTGAGGGGAAAAAATATAGTTATCTGAGGGATTGAGTCATCTAAATCGAGTTGTAATCTTCTCTTTCCAGACGAGTTGCTCAGGTGACAAGTTCAATAGAATATAAACAGACAATCAGGAATTGTTACAGGGATAATTACTTTCTTCTGTGTTGATTAGTTTTCGTTAAAACTTTAGAAAGGTCAGTCCTCAGAGTGATGGCGTCACAGACTTTGACTCTTTTCATTTTCTTCGCAAAGTTAATTACCTCATTTCCGCGATTATTGTTTAGTCTTTTTCTTTCTCATTCTCTCTCTCTATTTCCTTGATCCCAGTTTCCATGATTAATTTCTGTCGAATGTGAAAAAATTACCGGATGTCATCTACCGGTGACAGAGGACATATAACATATTATGTGTGTGTGTGTGTGTGTGTGTGTGTGTGTGTGTGTGTGTGTGTGTGTGTGTGTGTGTGTGTGTGCGTGTGTGTGTGTGTGCGCGCGCGCGCGTGTGTGTGTGTGTGTGTATGTGTGTGTGTGTGTGTACGTGTGTGTGTGTGTGTGTGTGTGTGTGTGTGTGTGTGTGTGTGCGTGCGTGTGTGTGTGTGTGCGCGCGCGCGCGTGTGTGCGCGTGTGTGTGTGTGTGTGTATGTGTGAATGTGTTTGTGTGTATGTGTAAGTGTGTGTGTGTGGGGGGGGGGGAGAGGGAGTGTTCTCACTGATTTGAAACTATTGAACTCATTACTGTGTAATTACGAAAGATAATTCAGAAGTACAGGTGTTAGAAACAACAATTAACTTTCTTTATTTGGTGTTTAACGTCGTTTTCAACCACGAAGGTTATATCGCGACGGGGAAAGGGGAGGGGGGGGGGGAGATGGAATAGAGCCACTTGTTAATTGTTTCTTGTTTACATAAGCACTAATCAAAAAATTGCTCCAGGTGCTTGCAACGTAGTACAATATATGACCTTACTGGGAGAATGCAAGTTTCCAGTACAAAGGACTTTACATTTCTTACATACTGCTTGACTAAAATCTTTACAAACATTGACTATATTCTATACAAGAAACACTTAACAAGGGTAAAAGGAGAAACAGAATCCGTTAGTCGCCTCTTACGACATGCTGGGGAGCATCGGGTAAATTCTTCCCCCTAACCCGCGGGGGGTCAACAATTTACGTGCAATATCGGCGGAAAGAAGAGCTGCAGCATAGCGTTGCACCTGACAGCGTTTTTGAAACTGTGCGTTCCTATAGTAAACAATTTTTCAAAGTTACTCTCTCAGGATACACACATTGAATGTCGAATTAAAAGTCGTCTGCGACATAAGAGATCAACCGCTGACGTTACCTTTCGCCACCCAACCCGTTGTTTCATTAGTCTTGTAATACTTAAAACATCTGCACGGAGAAAAAAGAACAAAAGCAACAACAACAACAACAACAAAAGCAACAAAGCAACAACAACAACAACAACAACAACAACAACAATAGCAACAACAACATCAACATCAACATCAACAACAGCAAAAACAACAACGGCAAACGGAAGAAGAATACAATGTGTTTCTTATGGACGACAACTTTGACTGAAGAACGACACAGACAACAATAACGACGACGATGACGACAAAAGGAAAAATAAGAAAATCATGACACTCTTTTCTTAACGTACAGCAGCAACAACTGCAACAACACCAGCAACAACAACAACAACAACACAACTTCATCATCTTTTGTTTGTTTGTTTGTTTGTTTGCTTAACGCCCAGCCGACCACAAAGGTCCATATCAGGGCGGTGCTGCTTTGACATATAACGTGCGCCACACAGAAGACAGAAGTCGCAGCACAGGCTTCATGTCTCACCCAGTCACATTATTCTGACACCGGACCAACCAGTCCTAGCACTAACCCTATAATGCCAGACGCCAGGCGGAGCAGCCACTAGATTGCCAATTTTAAAGTCTTAGGTATGACCCGGGTTCGAACCCACGACCTCCCGCTCACTTGGCGGACGCCTTACCACTAGGCCAACCGAACTTCAACATCGACGACGACAAGAAACAGAAAACACTCAAAGGCCGCACAGCAGAATACAAAACCTGTGAAAAGAGGGTCAGAACGTGTGTGTTTACAAATGACTGCGCATGCTCCACGAGTCTTGCACAAATCAGCTGGTTCCGGTCTGTTTTTGGTAACTAGTTTAATCGATCCGTGAGTGGAATGTCGTGTACCCTTGTGCTAACTGCCCGGCTGGTGTCCATCACTCTCTGTGGGGGGAAAAGGAAAACAGATCATGGGGATGATGACATTAGGGAGGACAGGAGATGGGGGTGGAGGGTCGGGGTGTAGGTGGGGGAGTGGTGGGAGGGGGAGGGTTTGTGTGTGGTTGGGTGGGGGAGAGTGTGTGTGAGTGTGTATGTGTATGTGTGTGTGTGTGTGTGTGTGTGTGTGTGTGTGTACGTCTCTCCCCCTCTATCCGTTTTTCTCTCTCATCACATCCTCATCCCCGCCAGGTGTATCCATATTTTGGTCACCGAATGCATTTCTGTCTGGACGCCCGAAGACATGATTATCTTGACGAAACCCACTACCACCCGGGTAGCTCAGGTGGTAGAGCACTGGACTTGTGATCGAAAGGTCGCTGGTACGTGGTTCGAATCCGGGCCGGGACGGACACAGTCAACTTTATGTGCAGACCCAGAGACGGTATCCATCTCCCATCCCCGTGTCACCACAATGGCACGTTAAAGATCTTGGTCATTCTACCATAAGTGCAGATGGCTGATACCACCTAAACACGCATACATCAAAAGCCGTGAGGGCGTAAAAACTCGAATCGTATAAACCAATTCATGTCCAATATAGGCAATTAAGACCTGACGGACAATAAGCCCCTTAAAATGTACTTTTACTGTCTCTCTCGCTTTTGCTTTGCCCCACCCCCACCCCCACCCCCACCCCCACCCCCTCTCTTTCTCTCCCCCCCCCCTCCCCCTCTCTATCTCTCTTTCTCTCTCTCCCTCTCTCTCTATCTCTAATTCTCTCTTTCTCTCACTCTCTCTTTGTTGCCTTCTTATCTTACTTTTGTTCGAGAAATGTTACAAGACACTGGGTTGATAACACTTTCCTTTTTCAGTCAGTGCACACACACACACATTTCCATCAGTTTGAAGTACCGTCTGGCAGATAACACGGAAGCACACACATCCGATTAAGACGCAGCGGGGGACTCATTACGTTAGGACACTATCAAACGAACTTTTCTGCCTCTGTGGCTGTCTGGTGACTTAGCACCCAAGGAATGCTCGTTAGGAGCTGCTGTTTTCCCGTCAACTTTCGTGTGGGCTTTGCTTGTTTCTGTTAGAAGGTATGCAGCCAAAACCAAAGGCATTCTCCATTAAGAAAGGACTGAAATAGATCCCCGCTGTTTAATGCCGCCGGATTAGTTGAATTCTTCACGAACTTGTTTTTGTTGCTGTTGCTTTTTCCCCCTGTGGATTATGAAAAGGGAGGAGTGTCCTGTCGTTTTGCAAGTTTTAATTTGCCAAAGCAAGAATGAAAATACTGAACGAAGAACACAATGCAAGGGTGACTCTAGTCCAGGGAGTGGTGGTTGGTGGGAGGGTGGGTGCCAACCACATAAATATGTCCAGACCTAAACGTCAGTGAAGCTTAAAGACATAGCCCTTCTCGTGTAAAGGATTAGGCTCACCATCTCAGAGCTGGTCCGACTTTAACATGGAATAAGGCCAGGCCAGCAGAGGCTTTTTGTTTTTAGAAATTAATTAAGCACACACACACAAAAACGAAAAGACCCCCAAAATGTCACACAAAAACACGCACAGCAAGCAGATAGAACGATGATTTTTGATTTTTGATATGATGTCCACGTGGAGGAATGACCTTAATCCATTAACAAGCCTGGTCAGATCTGAGATGTTGAGCTGACATGGTCTTTAACCATTCATCTTTTGAGTCGAACACGGATAATCAAAAGGGGGCAGAAGCTACCAATGCAAACACGATGAATCTGTATGCCTAAGCATTAAAGACCAACTCGATCGACCGGTAAGATTTTCTTTTACCATAAACGGCGAGGGTATACGAGTTTTAAACATTATCAGAGAGGACTAGACAAACAATCTCTCTCTGTGTCTCTCTCTGTGTCTCTTTCTGTCTGTCTGTCTGTCTGTCTGTCTGTCTGTCTTTTTGTCTGTCTGTCTGTCTGTCTGTCTGTCTGTCTGTCTCTCTCTCTCTCTCTCTCTCTCTCTCTCTCTCTCTCCCCTCTCTCTTTCTTTCCCCCTCTTTCTCTCTTTCTCTCTCTTTCTCTCTTTCTCTCTTTCCCCTTTAACTCTCCCTCCCTCCCCCGCCCTCTCTCTCTCTCTCTCTCTCTTTTTATCCTTTAACTCTCCCTCCCTCCCTCCTGCCCTCTCTCTCTCTCTCTTTCTCTCTCCTCTCTCTCTCTCTCTCTCTTTCCCCTTTAACTCTCCCTCCCTCCCTCTCTCTCTCTCTCTCTCTCTCTGTCTCTCTCTCTCTCTCTCTCTCTCTCTCGCTCTCTCTCTCTCTCGCTCTCTCTTATCTCAAATCTGTCAGAAAGGCTGAACCCAAGAAGCTGCATGAAAACTATTTACAAACTGAAGGCAGCTGAACGCAGATATCTTAAACGCTTTGCGTGATCTGAACTGCTTCTGAAGCGTACATAAACGCGAACTTTGCATGCACAATGACGATAATTTAGAAACAGTTTAGTGCTTTCAAGCAGAAAGAAGTGGGTTTTGGCCGATAAGGCGCGCAGTAATACGGTTGTCTACACCGAATAAAAATCTCTTTGCTCTGTAATGACAGCATTGTAAAAGAAAAAGTGTGCTTCAGAAACAAAACTGAGCGCAAAGTGCAAGCAAGAAAATCGACCGTTCCAACGTTTATTAGGAAGTATTTAGTCTCCTTGTGTTTGTCAAACAATGAATTCAACCCGGGTGATAGGGAATAAGGGTACAAACTCTCACGGACAACCTCAAACGTATAATTTATTTCATAATCTCAGAAAATGTTTCGAAACTTTAGGACAACCTGATAATCTCTGATAATCAAGCTTTCTTGGTATTGTTTCCTAACCCATAAATCAAACCAAACAAGCACTGTTTTGTTATTTCAAGGTGACCAAAAATGTGATGGATCGTCACAATCAATGGACGAAAAAAAGGACATTTAAAAATCAAATTTGACAAAATTGCAGTAAAGTCGAACCTGCCACGGCGACCACCTCGCGATAACGACCACCTACCCACAAAGAACAACCCCAAAGGATCAAAGATGACGTTTCTTTTTATTTAGTTGGTTTAAACAATGTTTCATTAAATCAAACATGTACAACAATACAACGATAAACAAAATTGTATTCAGTTCACCTTTCCATAGCGACTACCTGTCTTTAACGATCACTTTTGTTCGGTCCCTCCTTTGGTCGTTGAAGACAGGTTCGACTGTAGCGAAATCAACCAGAATCCCACCACAATGTAACCTGTCCAGAACAGTCACCTACAGTGGAACACACATTTTAAGACCCCTTCCACCCATCCCCAGGTTTGACTGTGTTATAAATGAAGGTGCGAACGCGGCGTATGGCTGCCTGAATGGCGGGGTAAAAACGGTCTTACACGTAAAAACCCACTCGTGCAAATACATGAATGAACGTGGGAGTTTCAGCCCATGAACGAAGAAGAAGAAGAAGAAGAACAAGAACAAGAACAAGAACAAGAACAAGAACAAGAACAAGAAGGTGCGAACCCTCTTCGGTTCTACATAATAAATAATTATGTCAGCTTCTTTGATTAACATAATTTTCACGTTGACCTCATCTAATGTTCCTCATGTTTCTCTATGTTCCAGCTGACAGCGAAACTGCCGACGCCTCCAATGTCGTGAAGAGAAGCATCCCTCTGTTCGGGAGCCACTACCTGTACAAGAGACTGCTGCGACTCCCCTACCAACGTCGGCAGTTCAACTCACGCTTCCAACACAGCTTCGTCGGCAAACGTTCCGGCGACTCAGACTTGGAAAACACGGATTTGGAAGATCTGATAGGACTGCTGAGCGAGTATGAGGCCTCGCTGGGGAACAACGGAGCGGACAAGAGGGCCCCTTCTTTCACACACAGATTCGTCGGGAAGAGGATACCGGACGGTTTAGAGACAAGAGCGCCCAGCTTCAGCCATCGTTTCGTCGGCAAGCGGCTGCCCAGCTTCACACACAGGTTCGTCGGCAAGAGGGAGCTCGACGAAGCAGCGGAGGAGGAGAAAAGAGCCCCTTCTTTCGGGCATCGCTTCGTTGGAAAGCGCGACGATTTTGCCGACGACGTTGACGAGAAAAGAGCCCCTTCCTTTGGGCATCGCTTCGTTGGAAAGCGCGACGATTTTGCCGACGACGTTGACGAGAAAAGAGCCCCTTCCTTTGGGCATCGCTTTGTTGGCAAGCGCGACGATTTTGCTGACGACATTGACGAGAAAAGAGCCCCTTCCTTCGGGCACCGCTTCGTCGGAAAGCGCGCCCCCTATGGTCTGCAAAACAGGGCTCGCACCTTTAACCACCGCTTCGTCGGCAAACGGGCTCCCGACGGATTTAACCTGCGAGCGCCTTCCTTCTCGCACAGGTTCGTCGGAAAGCGAGCCCCTGATGGGTTCGTCCTACGGGCCCCTTCTTTCAGTCATCGCTTCGTCGGTAAGCGCGAAGAGGATGAGCCCCAAGGCTTCGAAGATGAGTCCCTCTACCCTCACTCCATCCAGAAAAGATTCGCGGAAGACGGCGAGGAAGTGGATAAGAGAGCTCCAACATTCAACTATCGTTTCGTGGGCAAGAGAGAATCCATCAATGAGTCTCCCCTGGAGAACGGTTTGGTGGAAGAACCCGCCTTTGTGGATGGCTCAGCATGGAAAGGCATGCCAGAGGTCCTAGAAGAAAAAGAGCCACTGCTCGGGATCCAGCTAACGAACAAGAGGCAACCCTATTTCGGGCATCGCTTTGTCGGTAAGAGAAACCAAGATGAACTTGACAAGCGAGCACCTTCCTTTGGGCACCGCTTTGTTGGAAAGCGCATTCCTTATGGACTCGAACTCAGAGCACCTTCATTCGGGCACCGATTCGTCGGGAAGAGAACCAGAGACGAAGAAGGAAAAAGAGCACCTTCATTTGGGCATCGATTCGTTGGAAAGCGGGCTGATGAAGAAGTAGAGAAGCGGGCACCGTCATTCGGGCACCGATTCGTAGGAAAGAGGGCCGACGACGAAGAAGAGAAGCGGGCACCTTCATTTGGGCACCGATTTGTTGGGAAGAGGACAGACGATGAAGAAAAGGCAGAGAAACGGGCACCATCATTCGGGCACCGATTCGTAGGAAAGCGGACAGAGACTGAAGAGGAGAAACGGGCACCATCCTTCGGGCACCGATTTGTTGGAAAGCGGACAAATGACGAGGAGGCAGAGAAACGGGCACCATCATTCGGGCACCGATTCGTTGGAAAGAGGACAGACGACGAAGAAGAAGCAGAGAAACGGGCACCTTCATTCGGGCACCGATTCGTTGGAAAGAGGACAAACGACGAAGAAGAAGCAGAGAAACGGGCACCATCCTTCGGGCACCGATTCGTAGGAAAGCGAGCCGACGAAGAAGCAGAGAAGCGTGCACCTTCATTCGGGCACCGATTCGTAGGAAAGCGGACAGAGACTGAAGAGGAGAAACGGGCACCATCCTTCGGGCACCGATTCGTAGGAAAGCGAGCCGACGAAGAAGCAGAGAAACGGGCACCTTCATTCGGACACCGATTCGTAGGAAAGCGGACCAATGACGAGGAGGCAGAGAAACGGGCACCATCATTCGGGCACCGATTCGTAGGGAAACGGACCA
>NC_090250.1:14713510-14718510 GCF_037325665.1 Littorina saxatilis | reverse complement strand
TGTGTCTCGGTGGAAAGATGGTGTTATTCCACATAAACGCCCGGCCATATCTGAGGTGGTGAGCCGAGTTGTTTTCGCAGGAAGGAGTGTGTCTTTAAAAATGTCAAACCAGTATAACACTCTTTTTACCGTGTATGCATTTTACTACAATTTGCAAGACAATAATTTTCAAAAGGTAAAACCGGTTTTTTAAAATAAAAGATCTGTACATATCCAATTGGCACCATGTCCTATAGCGTAGGTCTAGTTCAATTGTGTTTACTGAACACATAAAGCGAGACGCAGAAGTGCATGAAAACTGGTAGTCACCATTATAAGCATAGTTAACGCGTCTTTTGTTTGTTTGTTTGCTTAACGCCCAGCCGACCACGAAGGGCCATATCAGGGCGGTGCTGCTTTGACATATAACGTGCGCCACACACTAGACAGAAGTCGCAGCACAGGCTTCGTGTCTCACCCAGTCACATTATTCTGACACCGGACCAACCAGTCCTAGCACTAACCTCATAATGCCAGACGCCAGGCGGAGCAGTCACTAGATTGCCAATTTTAAAGTCTTAGGTATGACCCGGCCGGGGTTCGAACCCACGACCTCCCGATCACGGGGCGGACGCCTTACCACAAGGCCAACCGTGCCGGTGTTAGCGCGTCTAGCTTGCAAACGGAGCAAAGGATTCTTCTTAACAGTCGAAGCTGCCTTGAGGCTTGATACACCATAGCACTCTTATTGGTACTTCTCAACCGGCCTTAAAGGAAAAAAGCTTTAAAGGTCGTCAGTTATTGGCTGTCAATTCACAGGAATTTACCGTAAACTTTTGAACTCGCTGGCTCCATGTGTGACGCATTGAGACCTTTAAACGTCGGGAAAACGTACCCGTGGGGAACGGGCATCTCGTATACGTCAAAATCTGCAGACGAGACGAGAGAGATGGATCCGTCCCCGGGGAAATTGGGGGGGGGGGGGGAGGGGGGGGGGGGAGGGGGGAGGGGGAGGGGGGAGGAGGGGTTGGTTAATGCGAGAACTCTAGCTATTCGGCATGGAAGTACCTGGTGGCCTTTTTGGTAGATTTAGTACACGTGTTTCGTCAAGTAGCGACCTTTTCACCCTACGTGCGATGTGTCAGGAAATACCTCCGCGCGGAGGGGTTTTGCGGCAAGCGCAGCATAGATAAAGAGGGAAAATGTTCTCTGCTTGCGCGGCAGCAAGCACTACGTCTCTAGACTGTTTTTACACCCAATAAAATACTGACCAGGTTTTTTTTGGGGGGACCGTAGACGACAGAAAAGTCAGTTGTACTTTTGGGGGAGATTTTGGATTTCTGAGAAACTGAGGAAAAAACAGGTGTTCATCAGAAGTCAAACAACAGGAATTGTTACTTTATTTTGTTTGAACACACACACGCACACGCACGCACGCACGCACACACACACACACACACGCACACGCACGCACGCACGCACACACACACACACACACACACACACACACAATTTGTTTTTAAGTTCATTTTTGGTCTGTTATCATTTGATTCCTTTTACAGTATTCCGCATAATGAAACGAAAACGACAGACAAACACGAACAGTACACAACTATGGGAACTAACTGGGGATCCGCGGTTTCAAATACACCGGTCCGAGCTTGAATTTTGACAAACTGCATGTTGACATAATGACAGCATGCAGATTAAACAAATCAGATTACTTATACGAGAGGTATGGGACACCAGGGGCGGATCTGGGGGGGGGGGTGCAATGGGTGCAATTGCACCCCCCCCCCCCCCCAGCGGGACAAAAAAAAAAAAAAAAAAGAAGAAAAAAAAAAGAAGAAAAAAGTATCACCTGATAATAGCACTTTACACGCTCAGATTGCACCAGATTGCACAATTTTGCTTCCTTTTTAAAAAAAAATTCCGGGGGGGGCATGCCCCCGGACCCCCTAGCATGCTCGGCGCTTCGCGCCATCGGTTCGGCGCTTTGCGCCTTCGCTGATAAGATACAAAAAAAAAAAAAAAAGAACTTTGCACCCCCCCCCCCTTTCAAAACCCAGATCCGCCCCTGGGACACTCTCCCCTACTAACTCAATTAGTGTCACCTTGACTGGGAGAACAAGTGTCACACTCATCAGAGGTGATTACAAGAAGGAATCAAAATACCTCCTTGATCTGTTTCATCTTTGACTTGACTTCTGTCAAGAAGAAATCCGAAACGGATAAACTGCTTACAGTCCCACATCAGGAATCCCAAAAGAAGCCACTAACCTTTTCTTGTTGCATTCATAATTTTTCTTCATTCTTGATTTCGGTCAGTTGTCGATTTGTGTCTGTTTTTACATTTAGTCAAGTTTTGACTAAATGTTTTAACATAGAGGGGGGAATCGAGACGAGGGTCGTGGTGTATGTGTGTCTGTGTGTCTGTGTGTCTGTCTGTCTGTCTGTCTGTCTGTCTGTCTGTCTGTGTAGAGCGATTCAGACTAAACTACTGGACCGATCTTTATGAAATTTGACATGAGAGTTCCTGGGTATGATATCCTCAGACGTTGTTTTCATTTTTTTGATAAATGTCTTTGATGACGTCATATCCGGCTTTTCGTGAAAGTTGAGGCGGCACTGTCACGCTCTCATTTTTCAACCAAATTGGTTGAAATTTTGGTCAGGTAATCTCCGACAAAGCCCGAACTTCGGTATTGCATTTCAGCTTGGTGGCTTAAAAATTAATTGATGACTTTGGTCATTAAAAATCTGAAAATTGTAAAAAAATTACTTTTTTTATAAAACGATCCAAATGTACGTTCATCTTATTTTCCATCATTTTCTGATTCCAAAAACATATAAATATGTTATATTTGGATTAAAAACAAGCTCTGAAAATTAAAAATATAAAAATTATGATCAAAATTAAATTTTTGAAAGCAATTTAAAAACACTTTCATCTTATTCCTTGTCGGTTCCTGATTCCAAAAACATATAGATATGATATGTTTGGATTGAAAACACGCTCAGAAAGTTAAAACGAAGAGAGGTACAGAAAAGCGTGCTATCCTTCTCAGCGCAACTACTACCCCGCTCTTCTTGTCAATTTCACTGCCTTTGCCATGAGCGGTGGACTGACGATGCTACGAGTATACGGTCTTGCTGCGTTGCATTGCGTTCAGTTTCATTCTGTGAGTTCGACAGCTACTTGACTAAATGTTGTATTTTCGCCTTACGCGACTTGTTTATTGGTGTGGTTGTACTTGTATTCATTCTGTTGGAGTCCACAGATTTCTGCATTGTCACCGCATAAAATCTCAACTCGGTGAGGCCGGCATCTTCGGTTAAAACAACTCACTTGGTACAAGTGTTAAAATGAGTTTTGGGACAAACACGTACAACAACATAAAGCAGAGACAATCACTCCAAGGTCATTCAGCGCATTCAGCAAGGCAAACAACTCTGAGTGACCATGGCACTTTTCTCATTTCCGCTCAAAAGTCTCTTGCTTCGTTCCGGAATGGAATCCTCTGAATTCCAAAAGACAGTACAGACTAGAAGAAAAACAACAAGTTCACGCTTCGCTGGGCACTGGATGGAAACCGAAGGTATGTACCAGAGAAGGCGGTCATTGTGCGGCCAAAGGATGGGATAAAATAGTAAGGGGGAGAAATGGAGGCTCAGGGCGTTGACATTGTGTTGTGGGTGTTTTTAGACTCTCATCAAGGCCAAGCAACACAAAAAAGTGGTTGCAGCAGCACCCACACTACAACAAAAACGACGCCTTTCACCTGCTCACAAGGTCTGATCAGGTCCTCATATTCAGGCTGCGGACAGGCCACAACCGAATGAACCACCACCTTTTCACCAAGTTCAGAATTGGCCAGTCAAGACCAGTGCCCTTGTCAAACAGGCAGCATGACAACGGAACACCAGCTGCAGACTTGCCCACTACACGATGGCCTCAGGAGCCAGATCTGGGCGGAGGCGACCACGGTGCAAGGGAAGCTCTATGGCAGTCTGGACGACCTACAGCGCACGGCAACATTTGCGCGGGGAACCGGCGTTTCCATCTGAGTGATCGACAAGAAGAAGAAGAAGAAGACTCTCTCTGTCTCTGTCTCTGTCTCTGTTTCTGTCGGTCTTTCTGTCTGAGATTCCCTGGCTCTGTCTATGTCTCTGTCTATGTCTCTGTTTCTGTTTCTCTCTGACTCTATATGTCTGTCTGCCTGCCTGTCTGCCTGCCTGCCTGCCTGCCTGCTTGCCTGCCTGTCTGTCTGTCTGTCTGTCTGTCTCTCTCTCTCTCTCTCTCTCTCTCTGTTTGTTCCCCCTTTGTGTGTGTATGTTTGTGTGTGTGTGTGTGTGTGTGTGTGTGTGTGTGAGTGTGTGTTTGTGTGTGTGTGTGTGTCTGTCTGTCTGTATGTGTGTGTGTGTATGTGCATCTCTGCCTCCTCCTCCTCCTTTGTGTTATGTATGTGTATGACCCTCTCTCTCCGTCCCCCCCCCCCCTCTTTCTCTCGCTCTCTCTCTATCTTCCTCTCTCTCTCTGGTTTCAATCCTAAAAATAAGAACAAACTTACTACTCTTCGGAATGAGACGATAAAAAACAAAACCCAAAAATTCACCCATTTACAACTAGTCCCAAACGATAACAGGACAGATCGAGGTCAGGTCTCGAAACGCCCCCGCAGTCACTCAAATAACTGTTGGAAGAATGGATGAATGACGGATGATGCACTCTTAATCTAGAATACCCCTCCCTGTCAAAGTATTGACGGACGGGTGACGAGAGCTGAAAGTGGCCATGTCAGCAGCTAGTCATCCGGTCCGGGGGGGGGGGGGGGGGGGGGTTGTTTTACGGTTATTTTATGTGTTTAACTCATGAGACTTTTTACATTTAGTCAAGTTTTGACTAAATGTTTTAACATAGAGGGGGAATCGAGACGAGGGTCGTGGTGTATGTGTGTGTGTGTGTGTGTGTGTGTAGAGCGATTCCAAAACATATAGATATGATATGTTTGGATTAAAAA
>NC_090250.1:14574679-14709679 GCF_037325665.1 Littorina saxatilis | reverse complement strand
CCACTCGGCCACCAAGACCACACCCTTCAGTTCACCCACACAAAAAGATGCACATAGACAGGTTATTATTTCTGCTTTTTACATTTAGTCAAGTTTTGACTAAATGTTTTAACGGAGAGGGGGGAATCGAGACGAGGGTCGTGGTGGTGTATGTGTGTGTGTGTGTGCAGAGCGATTCAGACTAAACTACTGGACCGATCTTTATGACATTTTACATGAGAGTTCCTGGGTATGATATCCCCAGACATTTTTTTGATTTTTTGTGATAAATGTCTTTGATGACGTCATATCCGGCTTTTCGTGAAAGTTGAGGCGGCACTGTCACGCTCTCATTTTTCAACCAAATTGGTTGAAATTTTGGTCAAGTAATCTTCGACGAAGCCCGGACTTTGGTATTGCATTTCAGCTTGGAGGCTTAAAATTTAATTAATGAGTTTGCTCATTAAAGTTGTCATTAAAATCGATTTTGTGCAAACAGATTTAAAATTGATTGCATCGTATTCTTCAACACATTCTGAATCTAAAAATATATACGTATGTCATGTTTACTCTTAAAATGTGATCACAATTAACGAAAATAGATTAATTAGTCTTACAATTAAAATTTAAGAAATCGAACCAAAAATGATGTCATCTTATTCGTGATCATTTTCTGATTCCAAAAACATATAGATATGATAGGTTGTATTCAAAACAAGCTCAGAAAGTTAACAAGAATACAGAAAAGCTTGCTTTCCTGCTTAGCACAATACGCTACCGCGCTAATCTGGCGTGTCAATATCACTACGTTTTGCACGTGGAAGGTGAGCGATTTCCTTCACGCGGGGATGGACGAAGCTGTACTGTCTTGGTGAAAAAATACAGTGCGTTCAGTTTCATCCCGTGAGTTCGACAGCTTGACTAAATCACGGACGTACATGGTAATGTAAGCCCGTGACTAAATGTAGTAATTTCGCCTTACGCGACTTGTTTTATTCTGTTTTTATGCGAGGAATATTCTTTTAACTTTTACTCAGAGCAGCACTGAAACGTTGTTAAAGCGCTCGATCATTTATGAAGTGTGTGGGTGCTGCACGGTCTCTCGTCAGAATTCACAGGGTGGTACTGACCTGTGCAAAATTAGACACTGTCTGTTGTGGGAAAAGACAAGGCTCCAATCATTAATTTTGACTTCTGATGTCTCTCCAAGCTCATGTTTTGGCAGGAAAAGCGCAACCTTATCTTCCTGTTGCAAGCAAAAATTGCTACATTATCTCAAAGTCGCAGAGTGGCCGCTTTTCTTTCTTGCTCTTTTGTTGATGTTTTTTCTGTCTTTATTTACAGGCAGGTTTGGGTTTTTTCTTTCGTTTTTTTTTTACATTTAGTCAAGTTTTGACTAAATGTTTTAACGTAGAGGGGGGAATCGAGACGAGGGTGTGGTGTATGTGTGCGTGTCTGTCTGTCTGTCTGTCTGTCTGTGCGTGTGTGTGTGTAGAGCGATTCAGACTAAATTACTGGACCAATCTTTATGAAATTTGACATGAGAGTTCCTGGGAATGATATCCCCGGACATTTTTTTCATTTTTCGATAAATGTCTTTGATGACGTCATATCCGGCTTTTTGTAAAAGTTGAGGCGGCACTGTCACACCCTCATTTTTCAATCAAATTGATTGAAATTTTGGCTAAGCAATCTTCGACAAAGGCAAAAAAATTTCTCCAAAGAACGTGCAATCTGGTGTCATCTGAGCTCCAAGTTTGCCATTAAATTCTGTTTTTAGAATCAGAGTTTTTAGTACAAAAATGTACCAATGTTTGCTTTTTTTAAGAAAAAAATATATACATGTATTATATGGTTTAAATTTGTTACAAAATTGATCTGTTGAGACAAACAGGAAAATGTAACTTGTAACACAATCTGAGGGCCCCAAAGGGTTTAAAATCGTGATCGTGATTGGCGTTTTTTTACCTTTCTATGACCGTGATTGCCGAAATTTCCATTTCTGTGATCGTGATGGGACTTTGCCCGTGATCCGTGATGACAAAAAAATCAAGTCTCGTGATCGTGATCGTCATTTGTTTTCGTGATCGTGATGCGCATTATTGCAAAGCATTTTATTTTCAACGTACATTTTTCACAGCTGTATCACTCTATGATCCTCTATTCGTCAAGGAGCCAATCCCGATTGAAGGGAAGCAACAACACATTCAGAAATATGATTTTGACAGCGATTGCTTCCCTTTAAGAGAACCAATCACACACAAAAAGAGATCCAATCAGAAGGCAAATTGCTAAAGTCTGCCAAACTTCATCCAATGGAAGGGCTTCGTGCAAAAGTTTTGAATGCATTCAGTCAAATTCGAATTCGAAGATCAAAAATGGCGTGCAGCAGGACTGTCATCGAACTTCTGTTATATTTTGTGGATTCAAGCCAGACCAAAGCAGGCGGCGAGAATGCTTTCCTTGGTGGAAAGGTCAGGCTACGCGTCGGTCTTTCCGAAGACGAAATATCAAGATATGTAAGTTGATCTATGTTGCTCTATGTTCTGAATGTAGGCAAAGATCTTGAAATTTGTTCAAGATCTTTGAGTTTGAGTGAGATCATTGACATTGTCGACATTGCCACGTCCGGCTGTCACTCGCTCAGTGTGACCTCGACTGGCTCGAGATCGAGTCTGCGTGTAGCCAAAACCGAAACTAGTAATGTGTTTTTCATCCCAGCAACGTGGACACGCTTGGCATAGATTCTAATTGTCGCTTCTTTGCATTAAGCTTGGATTTATTTTAGCGCCTGCAAACTTTAATATCAACAATGGGTTAAATTCAGGAACAATGGCGGGGAGACGTGCCAGTTTGGGTCACTTGATCCTCATGTCAAAGACGATCAAAGTCATGTTCGTTGGGGATTTTGTCAGGCATGCTACTTTTCCAGTAATTGCCGGAAATCCGATAAAGCCGTTTTCAAAATCCGGTAAAGTCAAATTTATTCCGGTGAAGTTGAAACATTTCTGCAAAAACGATCCGTGTGAATATCGCGC
This sequence comes from Littorina saxatilis, assembly GCF_037325665.1. Lineage (NCBI taxonomy): Eukaryota > Metazoa > Mollusca > Gastropoda > Littorinimorpha > Littorinidae > Littorina > Littorina saxatilis. The sequence continues at coordinate 14,706,662 of NC_090250.1, read as the reverse complement.
AACGCGACCGGGCGCCGGTCTCAATGAAGCCAGCGCACAGTAGTGTTGTTTTCACCAGTTTGAAGGTGTGTTGAATGGTGGTGGGGGGAGGCTAAAATGGGATTTTTAACAAGATCACAACACTATTACAGCCCTGAAAATGATGCCCAGAATGCACCAGATTGCACAGATTTTAACCGTTTTTTGAAAAAAAATTCCGGGGGGGGGCATGCCCCCGGACCCCCCTGGTTGGCTCGCCTGCTTCGTAGGCTTAGGCTTGTGGCTTCGCCACTGGCACTGCGCGCTTCTTTCAGGTAAAACCGTTTTTGGTCTGTAGCATTCCTGTTTGTTTTTCAAGCCCATGAAAGCAGGCGATGGTGTACCTCAAATTGTATGGCAAAGTTGAAAATAAAGAACCCATCACACATACATGTACTTTAATTTCAATCCACCCAATAGTTTTGGAGAAAATGGGTTTCAAGATTTAGCTCTGGAAATGTGAAATTGTGTAAGTATATATTCATGTGTGTGAGTGAGGGTGTGGGAGTTGAATGTGTATGAGTGGAGAGAGAGAGAGAGAGAGAGAGAGAGAGAGAGAGAGAGAGAGAGAGAGAGAGAGAGAGAGAGAGAGAGAGAGAGAGAGAAAGGGAGAGAGAGAGAGAGAGAGAGAGAGAGAGAGAGAGAGAGAGAGAGAAAGAGAGAGAGAGAGAGAGAGAGAAAGAAAACAATGAAAACAACATTCTTGTTACTGATTACAAACCATGATATGAATTTCTATGTGTGTATGAAAGAGAACTCAAAAAATAATAATAAAAAAGTGCAACAGTTCTCACTTTGTGTTAAATAAACAATAGATCCAGAGGAGCGAATTACTGTGTGGTTGTGTTTACTTTGACACGTGCTTTCTGTTACCGTGACCGTGATTTGCCACCGGTGTTCGTGATCGTGAAAACAAAAATCAAGGTAACTGTGATCGTGAAAGCTAAAATTTCCCTTCCCGTGATCGTGATGATACCCCCCCCCCCCCCCCCCCTTTGGGGCCCTCCAATCTGTGCAATCTGGTTTACTTTCAAACATAAAAGTTCAAGTAACTGAGGCGGGCGGTAGCAGTGCGTGAACAAAGTACGGAAAGTTTTCGCGGGCTTTTGCGCAAAGGCCAAAGTAACCGGTGCTTTTTTTGTGTGCCTCCCCCCTTTATTTTTTCGGCGGACACTTTTGCATTTTCGGAGAAACAAAAAAAAAATCACAATTCCCATGCCTGCCTGGGTTTTTTCGTTTGCATTGCTCTTTGTTCTTTATTTTTTTCCTCCGTCTGCTTTTTGTGTTGTTATTGTTGTTTTGTTTTGCTTTTTACATTTAGTCAAGTTTTGACTAAATGTTTTAACGTAGAGGGGGAATCGAGACGAGGGTCGTGGTGTATGTGTGTGTGTGTGTGTCTGTCTGTCTGTCTGTCTGTCTGTCTGTCTGTCTGTCTGTCTGTGCGTGTGTGTGTGTCGAGCGATTCAGACCAAACTCATGGACCGATCTTTATGAAATTTGACATGAGAGTTCCTGGAAATGATATCCCCGGACTTTTGTTTCTTTTTTTCGATAAATACCTTTGATGACGTCATATCCGGCTTTTGAGGCGGCACTGTCACACCCTCATTTTTCAATCAAATTGATTGAAATTGTGGCCAAGCAATCTTCGACGAAGGCCGGACTTTGGTATTGCATTTCAGCTTGGTGGCTTTGGTCATTAAAAATCTGAAAATTGTAAAAAACATAATTTGTTTTTAAAACGATCCAAATTTACGTTCATCTTATTCTTCATCATTTTCTGATTCCAAAAACATATAAATATGTTATATTCGGATTAAAAACAAGCTCTGAAAATTAAAAATATAAAAAGTATTATTAAAATAAAATTTCCGAAATCGATTTAAAAACAATTTCATCTTATTCCTTGTGGGTTCCTGATTCCAAAAACATATAGATGTGATATGTTTGGATTAAAAACACGCTCAGAAAGTTAAAAAGAATTTCACTGCCTTTGCATCGAGCGGTGGAATGACGATGCTACGAGTATACGCTCTTGCTGTAAAAATGCAGTAAGTTCAGTTTCATTCTGTTTCGACAGCTTGACTAAATGTTGTAATTTCGCCTTACGCGACTTGTTTAATGTGTCTTGGTGTTCCTGTTTTTTTAATATTTTTCTTTTCTTTTTTCTCTCTTTTTGTGTTGTTGTTGATTTGTTTTTGTTTCGTTGGTGTATGGTTTTTGTGTGTGGTTATTTCCTTCTATTTTGTGTGTGTGTCTGTGTTTTTGTGGGGTTTTTAACAGGTGCGAAGTGACGTAGACCATCCATCAGGGACTACGTGTTTGGAGCAGTTGCGCTGCCTGTGACGTCATGCGTTGTTGTTTTCATGGGTTTGGTTTAGTGGGGGTTCTCATCCGTAAACATTCTGCCAGGAGAGCTTACAGGAAACCAATACCTTCTGAGCGTGAAAGAAACACCCATTGCATCAGCAAGTGTGAATCTGTTTTTGTTTTTTTTTAAGTGCGCAAACTGTGAAAACTCTAAGTGATATTTAATGCATTGAGTCTGAAGGGAACAAAAATGACGTGTGTTTTTATTGACATCGCTATTATTAGCCTGTTCATACGTTTTGAGTTAGAAAATAACCGTGTGTCTTACGAGGCAACATTTATTTTGCTGTTACTTGTGAGATGATTTAACGGTAGCTAGAAAACTCGACAGTGCGCGTACGTACGTGCTTGTGTGCGTGAGCGAGTGCGTTTCTGCACGCACGTTTGTGAGTATGTATGTACGTATTTGTATAGTTATGCCTGCGTGTATCTCTATTTATGACACTCTGTATAGACGTCATTTTCTCTTTTATAGTTTGTGTCAGCATTTCTAAGAAGTCTTGTAGGCACAAGATGCCAAATACCGAATGCTGTGGGTTTGCGGGCGTGCACACCGATCAAACTAAAAGTGGTTGTGACAAATCCAGTTTGTTTCGGATACAATTTGAACTCGGAAACATGGCATGTCGGTCAAGCAGAATGTTCTTCTCAATGTCAGATTGATTTTGTCTTTCAATTAGTTTTGAAAATGCTGCTTGAAAAGTGCACAGAAAGAAGAACGGGCGATTCAACTTGGAGGGGTCAATCAAAAATAAAGAAAAAGGGAAGAGAGAGGGGGGGTAGAGAGAGAGAGAGAGAGAGAGAGAGAGAGAGAGAGAGAGAGAAAGCTAGAGAGAGAGATGGAGAGAGAGAGAGAGAAAGCTAGAGAGGGAGAGAGAGAGAGAGGGGGGGTGAGGGGGGAAAGAGAGCGAGAGACAGACAGACAGACAGGGAGATAGACACATAAGAAGAAAAAGATCAAAAGGAGGAGGACAAAACATAAAAATAAAAGGAAAAATGATTAGGAGAAAGAAAGAAAGAAAGAAGGAAAGAAAGAAAGAAAAAAGAGAAAAAAGACAGAAAGAAAGAAAGAAAGAAAGAAAACAAGAAAAGACAAAAGAAAGACAAAGAAATAAAGAAAGAAAAGGGAAAAACAAGAAAGAAAGAAAGAAAGAATGAAAGACAGACAGATAAATCCGAATGGGCCCAGACCAACGAAATCTGAGGAGCAAGAAGGACAGACTCTCGCCCCCACTTAACCACAATGTTACACCAATTTTGGAATCAGGCACAGATCACGTGACAGCGTCAACGTCAATTCATTGGTGATCTATGACTGAGGAAGCCACCGGATGCAGTTCAGAATCCCTTTTTCCTTCCTTCGCAAACGGAGAGGAATCCAAGAGCCTGAAATCACGATTTGCTGGACACGAGAATAAGGGGAGGTAGGGCGATAATTTGTCCCAGTAACACGATAAAAGCAACACGGGTGCGCCATGTTGGAGAGTGGGTGGAGGGAAGGGTATTTAGGGAAGGGGGGGTGGGGATAGTGGAGGGGGGCAGCTTGATGCTGTCCGAGACGAGACAGTCCCAAGTGCCGGCGAGTCGAGGAAGGAGACCTTATTGGGTTTGATTGAGTCAAAGTTACCAAATCAGATCCCTAGCGAATAACCTTTGCCTGCTCAGTATGGGTCAGCGGGACCCGAGTGGATGTTTATTTTAAAGGCACACTCCTTGCTTTGTAAACAGTCCGGCTCACGGTTCGGCCCGGCTTGTACATGGGAAAAGACCAGCACACACCAACATTCAACTCATTGCCTGCCCAGTGTGGGTCAGTGGGACCCGAGTGGACTTTTCTTTCTTTATTTGGTGTTTAACGTCGTTTTCAACCACGAAGGTTATATCGCGAAGGGGAAAGAGGGGGAGATGGGATAGAGCCACTTGTTAATTGTTTCTTGTTTACAAAAGCACTAATCAAAAATTTGCTCCAGGGGCTTGCAACGTAGTACAATATATTTCCTTACTGGGAGAATGCAAGTTTCCGGTACAAAGGACTTAACCCATGATTTCTTACATACTGCTTGACTAAAATCTTTAGAAACATTGACTATATTCTATACAAGAAACACTTAACAAGGGTAAAAGGAGAAACAGAATCCGTTAGTCGCCTCTTACGACGTGCTGGGGAGCATCGGGTAAATTCTTCCCCCTAATCCGCGGGGGGTACCCGAGTGGACGTTAATGTTAAAGGCACACTCCTTCCCGAGAAAACAGTTCGGCTCGTCGTCTCACATCTTGCCAGGCTTTTGAATGGAACAAGACCATCCCTTCATTTGGTCATATACCTAAACATGAACTCAGTGGCTGCCTGCTATGGTGAGTTGCAATTTTGTTTCATGAATTAATTTCTCAAAATGCCACAAGTGGCTCTTACGGAGTTACTTCATAAGAAAACCTTCTGTGCACAGAGAGTATCCATGCTGTTCGTTTTCATAATGATGTGGTGAAGTGGAGGGATGGTCTTGTTTCATAATTATGTGGTGAAGTGGAGGGATGGTCTTGTTTCATAATTATGTGGTGAAGTGGAGGGATGGTCTTGTTTCATAATTATGTGGTGAAGTGGAGGGATGGTCTTGTTTCATAATGATGTGGTGAAGTGGAGGGATGGTCTTGTTTCATAATTATGTGGTGAAGTGGAGGGATGGTCTTGTTTCATAATTATGTGGTGAAGTGGAGGGATGGGGTTGTTTCATAATGATGTGGTGAAGTGGAGGGATGGGGTTGTTTCATAATTATGTGGTGAAGTGGAGGGATGGTCTTGTTTCATAATGATGTGGTGAAGTGGAGGGATGGGGTTGTTTCATAATTATGTGGTGAAGTGGAGGGATGGTCTTGTTTCATAATGATGTGGTGAAGTGGAGGGATGGGGTTGTTTCATAATGATGTGGTGAAGTGGAGGGATGGGGTTGTTTCATAATTATGTGGTGAAGTGGAGGGATGGTCTTGTTTCATAATGATGTGGTGAAGTGGAGGGATGGGCTTGTTTCATAATGATGTGGTGAAGTGGAGGGATGGTCTTGTTTCATAATGATGTGGTGAAGTGGAGGGATGGGCTTGTTTCATAATGATGTGGTGAAGTGGAGGGATGGGCTTGTTTCATAATGATGTGGTGAAGTGGAGGGATGGGCTTGTTTCATAATGATGTGGTGAAGTGGAGGGATGGGCTTGTTTCATAATTATGTGGTGAAGTGGAGGGATGGGCTTGTTTCATAATGATGTGGTGAAGTGGAGGGATGGGCTTGTTTCATAATGATGTGGTGAAGTGGAGGGATGGGCTTGTTTCATAATGATGTGGTGAAGTGGAGGGATGGGCTTGTTTCATAATGATGTGGTGAAGTGGAGGGATGGTCTTGTTTCATAATGATGTGGTGAAGTGGAGGGATGGTCTTGTTTCATAATGATGTGGTGAAGTGGAGGGATGGTCTTGTTTCATAATGATGTGGTGAAGTGGAGGGATGGTCTTGTTTCATAATGATGTGGTGAAGTGGAGGGATGGGCTTGTTTCATAATGATGTGGTGAAGTGGAGGGATGGTCTTGTTTCATAATTATGTGGTGAAGTGGAGGGATGGTCTTGTTTCATAATTATGTGGTGAAGTGGAGGGATGGGCTTGTTTCATAATGATGTGGTGAAGTGGAGGGATGGTCTTGTTTCATAATTATGTGGTGAAGTGGAGGGATGGTCTTGTTTCATAATTATGTGGTGAAGTGGAGGGATGGGCTTGTTTCATAATGATGTGGTGAAGTGGAGGGATGGTCTTGTTTCATAATTATGTGGTGAAGTGGAGGGATGGTCTTGTTTCATAATTATGTGGTGAAGTGGAGGGATGGGCTTGTTTCATAATGATGTGGTGAAGTGGAGGGATGGTCTTGTTTCATAATGATGTGGTGAAGTGGAGGGATGGTCTTGTTTCATAATTATGTGGTGAAGTGGAGGGATGGTCTTGTTTCATAATTATGTGGTGAAGTGGAGGGATGGTCTTGTTTCATAATTATGTGGTGAAGTGGAGGGATGGTCTTGTTTCATAATTATGTGGTGAAGTGGAGGGATGGTCTTGTTTTATGTAAAAGCTTGGCCAGATGAGCAGAACTATTTACAGGGGCAGGAGTGTGCCTTTAAAGGTACTGAACTTGTCAAATCCAGGTGCACGGAGCCCCTGGGGCTTTTAGTCATACCTCAGGCAGCTATACGTTAGAAGAACTACCAAGTTTCATTGACTTGCACCCAAAGAGTCAAGAACTGCGATTTTTTTTACGAATTAATTTCGTACTCGGACCCGGCTGGTCTTGGCCTACTTTTGGATCTAAATTTAGATCAGGTAGATCACCACATGCACATCATGCACAACTGAAAAGACACGTCACTGGCAAACTATGTCAGACGTCATCATGAGTTTGTGTAAAACAAAATGGAGGCCGGAATCACTCAGTTGAATCGAACTCCGACCAAACACCACGTAATAACTAGGTTAATTTATGCACTTGCGTGAACAAGAAACTGTCGAGCTTCACAGATGTCGTCGTTGGATAGTTTTGGGTTTGTTTTACTACCATAGGAGGATTTTTGAACTGTAAATGCACTCAGCTGCAACAAAAACGCAAAACGAAGGCTGTGTGAGCTGCACTGTGCCTTTAAAGAACAAAGCAAGTTGTTGTTTTATTTTGTTTTTATCTGTAGGGTAGAGGGGAGGTTATCTGCTGGACTCTCTTTTTCTTGTCTATAAAGCGTAATGTAACGCAGAATAGACACAACGATGGACACAGTATTTTGTCCTTGACCAATATCGAATTACCCCAGAAGATTGCCAGTTTGGACCTCAAACAACAAAGGGGCGTAAACGCACAGTACACAAGATGACGATCGTAGGTTGGACTGAATCAGTATCCCATTGTCTTAGAGAACGGGTTGGAAACCCTTTGTTCATTCGATATTTCTGAATATTGTTGTCTGAGAAACTGTGTGTGTGTCTCTCTCTCTCCCTTACAATTCTCACTTTGTCCATTGTTTTCGGGTATAAGCGTGCACGTGTCAGTATCGTCTGATCGGTGTCATTTGAATACTTTCTTTCTTTCTTTTTTTCGTTCTATCTTCATTTCTTTCTTTCTTTCTTTCTTTTTTCCTATCTCTCTCTCTCTCTCTCTCTTTCTCTTTCTCTCTCTCTCTCTCTCTCTCACACACACACACACACACACACACACCACGTTTACCCACACACACACACCTACACATACACACACACCCACACACACCATCACACACACACACACACACACACACACACCCTTATTACAGACACAAACACACCCACACACCCCTCACTCCCCACCCCCCCCCCCCCCCACCCCCCCCCCCACACACACACACACACACACACATTGGCGCAACGACACCACAACAACCACCACCAACACCGCCACCATCACTGTTATCTCATTACGATGTCTGCGGACTGATCAGATAGGGGAGGGGACAGGCACAGTCGTTGCTATGTTTGGAAAGGCGAAGATCACGTGCAATTAGGAGAGGTCTGGCCTTAGTCGTTCTCTATCTCGTTTCTGGTATTTATTCACTAAGACTGTCGGCTTCCGTGGTCAGATTTTTAACTGATAAAGATCATGAATTATTTGCACACAAAAACAACGGAGACGAAAAAGACTTGTTTGCTTTGAATGTTTGACCTTGATCTTTTCACTTCACTTCCTGGATGGATATTGTTTTCTTTTGGCACAGTAGGTTAAAAACTCTCTTCTACGTATATTTATCTGTCTTTGTGTCTGTCTCTGTCCGTCTAAATCTGTTGCTCTAGCTCTCTCTATATATATTTCTCTGTCTCTGTCTCTCTGTCTCTCTCTCTATGAACACTTCTGCAGACGACAGATATGTTCTAATTTTCTCTCTGTGGCTCTGCATTTCTGTCTATCTGCCTATCTTTATTATTTTTTCTCTCTCTCTCTCTCTCTCTCTCTCTCTCTCTCTCTCTCTCTCTCTCTCTCTCTCTCTCTCTCTCTCTCTCTCTCTCTCTCTCTCTCTCTCTCTCTCTCTCTCTCTCTCTCTCTCTCTCTCTCTCTTGGGAAGACATCCGCTGTATATTAACTCTGCAGTCAGATGTGTGAAATACTGGTTTACACTGCTGAAGCAACCTGATTCAAGATATTCCAAGATTGCATATAAAGCTTTATGTAATTTGGCATCGAAGGGCCACACAAATTGGGTCTCACATGTGCAGAGTCTTTTATGTTGTAATGGTTTTGCTGCTGTGTGGATGTACGGAATGGTTGGGAATGAGAAGTGTTTCTTACAAGAGTTTAAAAGACGTTTACAAGATTGTTTTTGTCAAGAATGGTTCTCCTTTTTAGAATGCAGTGAACGTTTCGACATTTATAACTGTTACAAAACATGCTTGGAAAAAGAGAAATACATTGAATTAATCGAAGATATTAAGTACAGAGTTGCTCTTACTCGTTTCCGCGCAGGAGTATCTGAAATCAACGCTCACAAGTTTCGGTACGCACCAAACCAAACGACAAGAAACTGTCCTCTCTGTACAGCTGATAAAGAAGATGAACACCATGTTGTATTTTATGTCCTTTTTATCAAGACCTTCGAGCAAAGTATTTGAAAATCTCGAACTCTAAGACGCTGCAACAACAACTTGTGTATTTCTGTGGCAGTAATGAGGATAATGTGATGAACAGCTTCAGCAGATTTGTGTTCTTCATGTTACAGAAGAGACGAACCCTTATAAATCAGGTTCAGTGACATGTCATCAGGGTCTTAATGTATTTGTTGAATTTTATGCGTGACGAAGGTTGTGACACTCTCAAGGAAGAGATGTCTAGTCTCATCCGCTACAGAAGGGAGAATTCTCTCAGTCTGGGAGACTTTCTCCGCCCACTCGGAGAGAAACCGATGATGGTCTTGGTCACCAATCTGTTCACCTCAACTGTTGCGAGCTGGTTCTAGTGTGCTTGCAGCAGACCCAGCACAGCACAGATCCACTTCTGGAATCAGTCTTAAGCTAAATGTGTCCCAAGACACACATTTTGTAGTCCTGGCATCCTGAAAGGCAGAGGCCCCAACCTACAGGTTTGCTTCCATACCAAAAACGCCTCCAGACACGGGAACTTGGGAGCAGAGGCAACAGCTCCGCTTGAACCTCAGAAACCAAATGTGCCTCCAGACACACAGATCCCTTAGACGGCCGAGGCTGTGGCCTCTAAGGTTCTCTTGTACCAAACCGCCTCCTGACTCTGCATCAGATTGCTTGCGCTGGCATCTGCTTACATAGACCCACATTAAGTCACCACCGAGTGGTAGACACAGACGACATTTGGTAGCACTGATTGCCAGCTTCACGGTAATGCGTACCCCTAGCGCGGCTCTGCTTGGGTGGGAATGTTCTGAGCAAAACACTATGTGTTACTCCATACCCCCCGCCCTCCATGGAACTTCTTGACCCCAACAAATTGGGGGGGGGGAGTTTGCCTAGTCGGTAGAGGCGCTGGCTTTAAAACCGGTTGTTACTATCAGCGTGGGTTCAACCCCCAAGTTCGGCGCGGGATGTGTGTCCTAGAGTCAACTTTGTGCAGACTCTCCTCGGTGTCCGAACACCCCCGTGTGCACGCATGCGCACGATAAAGATCCCAGGGTCACAGCGAAAGCCTCAGGCCTTGGAAACACGAATACATGCATGCAAAAATATGAAGCCCGGGTGTCCGTTCGGCCAACAGCCAATAAAGTAACCATTTCAGCACTGACCCAAGACGACCCAACCCGGTCCCTAGCCCATTTTAGGTCTCCTCTAGCAGCCGGCAGCCAGATGTCTACATCCCCCCCCCCCCCCCCCCCCCCCCGCATTTTTATTTTTTATTTTCATACAAAGCCGGGTTTTCCCGTGTAACATTCCCCTAATGGCTTTGCCGTGAGGGCGTAAAACTTACATTTTCTCTTATGCGTGGCTATAATTTATAACTGTGCAGATACTATTGCTGTTATTTTAACCACTATTGTAAGGGGCTGTGGCCTTTGACAATTAAAGATTTGTTCTTTTTTTTTTTTTTTTTTTTTTTTTTTTTTTTTTTTTTTTTTTTTTTTTCGGCTTTCATTGGGCAAGAATTCTTCGTTCACATCACGTGATCATTGTACAAAAACAGTTTTAATTGACTACACAGACAGAGCAACACAAAGTTCAAACGTAAAGTTCTAGCTACAATCTCTGCCAACAGTCAGCAACGTGACACTGAGTTGATCCTCCAGCCACAATCAATCAATCAATATGAAGCTTATATAGCGCGTATTCCGTGGGTACAGTTCTAAGCGCAACAAGTTTTTTTTTTTTTTTTTTTTTTTTTTTATTTTTTATTTTTTTTATTCAATTCTGTTTGCACACATATTACTCTCTCATTTACATGCGGTTCAGAAAAACTTGTACATTATACAAAAGGACTAAAAATAGTCATACGTGAAAAAAATATACGTGTCAACATGTGTAGCATCAAAATGATCATATGTCATCATATATTGATCTTTTTTTTTTAAACAATATTCGCATCATAATGTATGGCTGTCTTTACATTATATCAAAGAAAATAAACAATAGTTTGTTTTTAATTAATAAAACTTCAGACTAACGAAATCTCAAAACAACATGATTTCCAAAAATAATTTCCAGTGTTAATCGTGAATCGGTTTTTTTAAAAATGCTTACGCACATCTTTGCGATTAAAATAATGTGATTAATCTTCTTCATATTTTTGCTGTTACTTTTTATACCAAAAAGCACATCTGTAACATTCAACCTAATTCTTTCACCAATGTTTACTAAAATGTACATTTCAATATATTTCCAAAACCTGAGCACTGTTGGGCACTCAAAGAAAAAATGCTCCAATACATCAAGTTCATCCTTACAATATGTACAGTTTTTATCAGCCTTCACTTTCATTTTACACAATAAAATATTAGTTGGATAAATGTTTTGCAATATTTTCCAATGCAATACACGTAATCGAACTTCACTAGTGACAGTGGCTGCTAAGTTCCAATTCTTTTCGTCAATTTCAAATCCTAATTTTCTTCTCCAAAATCCTTCTGAACAGGGTTGGCTGTATTGTTTTCCTACCAGAATCTTTCGAATTTCTTTTACTGATTTAACTTTTTTCCCACAGAAGGTCGGAATGTCACAGACTGAACAATTTACATCGTTTATATCGACATTTCTTAAAAGGAGATGTACAGCTATTCGAACAACATTGTACTCAAGCAATCTATTTGCAGTGTAGCCAGTTCTTTCACACACTTCTTCATAGGTAGAAAAACGTCCATTCTCACACACATCGCTCACATACATTATACCACTTTTAATCCAATCCGCAAAAAAGAGTGGGTTTCCTTGACAAATTATATCTTTGTTGTTCCACAACAAACCGGAAACAGAATTACCATTATTATCGACTTTTTTGCTGATTTGTATAAACGGAAAATTGATGAGGGAAACATGAGCTTAAAAATTGACACTTTTTTGGATGGAACAAAGGTTTTAAAAATAAATGATCAGCAGAAAGACAGCTGTGAAGGGGAAGTGGTAGAAGGAGAAGTTTTGTCAGCTCTAAAGCGTATGAATAATGGTTCTGCGCCTGGAATTGATGGATTAACAGTTGAGTTTTATAAGTTTTTTTGGAGGAGCCTAAAAAGGTATATACTTGCGTCTTTTAACTCTGCTTTTAAGAATGGAACTCTATCTAATTCACAGTGTAAAGCGGCAATTACACTGATTCATAAAGGGAAGGATTTATCAAGAAATGATTTAAAGAATTGGAGACCTATTTCACTGACCAATACAGATTATAAGTTATTAGCGAAATGTTTAGCTCTTCGGCTCTCTGATGTTGTAGGGAGTGTTGTGAATGAGGATCAAGTTGGGTATATAAAAGGTAGACGTGTCTCAACCTTATTGCGATTAGTTGATGATGTTTTAGAACATGCAGATTTACATAATAAGCCTGGATTGATGGTGTCAATTGACTTTTTTCATGCATTTGATTGCATCTCCAAAGAGTTTATGTTGAAGATGTTTGAAAAATTTGGTTTTGGAACTGATTTTGTGAAATGGGTTGATGTTTTGATGAAAAACGCAAAAAGTTGTGTAAACTATTGTGGTTGGTTATCTGAATTTTTTAATATTGATTCCGGAATAAGGCAAGGGTGTCCTTTTTCCGCACTAGCCTTCGTATTAGCAGTTGAATTGTTAGCAATCAAAATTCGAGAGGCCAAAAATATAAAGGGTATGTCATTATGGAACAACGGAGATATGAATAAAGTTTTGAAATTATTGTTGTATGCTGATGATGTTACATTGTTTTTGCAAGATGAACATGACATGTTCCAAGCCCTGGCTTTGATTGGTAAATTTTCAGAAATATCAGGTTTGAACATAAATCACCAAAAATCCAAACTAATGTGGTTTGGGTCGCGGAAGAATTGTAGGAATGAGTGTTGCGGTTTTGCATGTACAGACAAAATGAAAATTCTAGGTGTGTATTTCTGTAATTATATGCGTGCGTCAAAAGTGAAAGAGAATTGGGAAGAGAGAGTGAATGTTGCAAAAAGGCTCATCTGCGTGTGGGAGAAAAGGAATTTGAGCATTATTGGTAAAGTCTGTGTATTCAAAACGTTTATTCTGCCACATTTTGTCTATATAATGCAGGCGCTGATTGTACCAGACGACGTTCTAACTGAAATTAATAGGTTAATGTTTCGCTTCGTGTGGCGCAAAAAAGACTGCAACAGAAAAGCATTTGAAAAGGTGAAAAGAACTGTTTTATGTAACGAAGTAAAGCAAGGTGGATTAAACATGATTGATTTGCGTCAGATGCAGTGTTCCTTTTTGTTAAGCTGGGTTGTGAACCTAACTCTGTCTAATGAAGACCAGAAATGGTCATGGCTCCCAAAAGCACTGTTTTTCCGTTTTGGGAGTCGCTTTGAGTGTTTTTTTGCGAACATTAATAGCAAACCATTTAAAGGATTGGACAGTATTAAATCGGAATTTTGGTCCGCTGTGTTAAAGATTTGTTCTTGTTCTTGTTCTCTCTCTCTCTCTCTCTCTCTCTCTCTCTCTCTCTCTCTCTCTCTCTCTCTCTCTCTCTCTCTCTCTCTCTCTCTCTCTCTCTCTCTCTCTCTCTCTCTCTCTCTCGTTCAGCACTTCTGCAGACGACAGACATAGTCTAATTGTGCAATAGTGACCCGCCGTCCTTACTCGAGGATAGAAAAAGACCATTATGGCGGATATGGGCATTCGCGAGGAAAGGTCTCGACCACACATGCGCCAATATATCTTGGCGCAGAACCGGAAATTGCCACTGAAGTCAATTGTATTATCTCCCCTACCGGAACCATCCGAGGAGGTAGACGAGGTAGGGATGGCTTGCTTTTCTCTGAAGTCTGTCAGCAATCACAAATCACGCAAGCTAAATGAAACGTTTGCAAGTCAAAGATGTGTGCTCTGTTTAGTGTCCTTGGGTTTTATATCTGGTCTAAGCTTCTGAAGTTTGGGTGCTATGTACCGTTTTCCTGGTGTCCAAGAACGGAATAAGCCGTCACTCCACTTTCGGTGACCCTTTCTTTTGTTAAACTGTGGCATGAGAATAGTTGAGAGCTTTTGTATGCGTTCTGATGCTTAATCTATCTAATCCAAAAACTAGTATATATGTATCTGTTTCAGATTTTTTAAACTCGAAACATAAAAACTTTTTTGAAACGCGTTTTAACCGCGATATTTGGAATCCATGTAATTGTTCTATCACATTTCGATAAAGTTTCATGATTATAAGCAAAGAAACACAAATATTCGGACAATATTAGCACTGGAACCTTTTAGTACTATCTCTGAATCTTAAATGGTTTTTTTTTATACATTTTACCCAACACATGCAAATCACAGTCACATGAAAGTGAAACTCAAGCAGACGAAAAACGATTAGTTTGGAGGGGTAAAAATAAGTCAAATTCAAAACAGTCTTAACTTACTGGTCTAACTTAATCTAAAGATTAAACGGCGGATGTACGCTTAAACTTCAGTTCACTGCCTTGAACAACATGAAAACGCTGCTTACACGCAAAACTACTGTCCAGATCCAATTACTCAAGCTAGGTCAACATGGTCAATACTATACAATCCGCCAAACAAACAAAAAGAACAAAAAAATCACACAGATAACTAAAACAGAGAAAAACAAAAAACAACAAATCAAACAAACAAACTTAAAGAAGTTCGCACACACCTTTCTCAGTCAAAACGATCGGACGGGAACTCAGACCTGTGGGCCGAGTGGCACAAGAAAGTTACCAGCCGGGTGGGAGCTAGCCGCAGTTTTGGATTGGTTGAAATTGAGATTTTTTTGTGATTTCAACGAATCAGATCCCGCGGTTTGTTCTCACCCGGTTGGATGGCACACACTTTCGTTTCGTGCATCTCACCCCAGCTCCCCTATTGATTGGAGGAGTAAGTGCCGCCCGGATCTGCCACCTGAAGTGGGGACCTCGGTGGCTCACAGGTTCTTTGTAAGAAGCCTTGACGGAAACAAGGACCACTTACTGTCGTTGGAGAGGTGGCAGTCTTGGCTTTGTTAGTTGGTTTGTGTGAATGATATCAGTTTGGTTCTGATCTTCCGTGCAATTTCGTGTCAGTGGCCTAAATGTATTTACCGTTAATAGGTCAGTGTACTTCGCTGATTCTTCTTGATTGTTTACGATGCTTTTTGATATTTGTTGCATATCTGTCTGTGCAAAATATAGAGATTCATGTTAAAGTTATATTTCCACGTGAGCATTGTATATCATCCACTCACAGATCCAGACACACTTTTGTTTTTGGCTTTCCTTCCGGGCAGCGTTACGCTTAAACACGCATTTTAAGCGCCATGCTCATTAGACTCGGTTCGATCGTATCCAAAAACAAAGAGGCTGCCAACGTTCCAAAATTCAGAATCAAAAAACAAGAAAGGTAGGTTGTTGGAACGTTTGTTATTGACAAAACAATACATTCACAGATATTTCGACCCAACGGTCTTTTAAGTGGACAGACAAACAAATATTCACACAAAACGTATCTTGATAGTTCTATCAGTTGAATTACGTCCACTCGTCAGGAAGCCGAGCGAATGAATGAATGAAATATGTGTGAATGTATTGTTTTGTCAATAACAAACGTTCCAACAACCTACCTTTTTTGTTTTTGATTCTGTTCGACCAGGTTACAGTGCACGGTCCTCATCATATTTCGTCAGTTTCAGCTCATTTCTGGGTTTTTTTCCTTTTTATTTTTAGCCTTTTCGAGCTCCTGCCTTTTGTTTTCTTAGCCTAAACATCAATTAAATTCAAGTAATGGCTTCTGTATACAGCCGCTCATGTTACGACTAAAAACTTCAATTGTCCTGTGACATTTTTTAAATGAGCTTATATGCACAAAACTTGTTCCTGATGCAATAAAGTGGAACACCCTTTCAAGACCCCTAGCCCTCGATATACGGCTTCCCCTCTTTTTTTTTCTTCTTCTTCTGCGTTCGTGGGCTGAAACTCCCATGTACACTCGTGTGTGTTTTTTTGTACGAGTGGAATTTTACGTGTATGACCGTTTTTTACCCCGCCATTTAGGCAGCCATACGCCGTTTTCGGAGGAAGCATGCTGGGTATTTTCGTGTTTCTATAACCCACCGAACTCTGACATGGATTACAGGATCTTTTTCGTGCGCACTTGGTCTTGTGCTTGCGTGTACACACGGGGGTGTTCGGACACCGAGGAGAGTCTGCACACAAAGTTGACTCTGAGAAATAAATCTCTCGCCGAACGTGGGGACGAACTCACGCTGACAGCGGCCAACTGGATACAAATCCAGCGCGCTACCGACTGAGCTACATCCCCGCCCTTCCCCTCTTTTGAGAACTTTACTTTCATAGTTTGTTGGGTGCTGTGACGGGGTGGTAAGACGTCGGCCTCTTAATCGGAAGGTCGAGGGTTCGAATCCCGGCCGCGGCCGCCTGGTGGGTTAAGTGTGGAGATTTTTCCGATCTCCCAGGTCAACTTATGTGCAGACCTGCTAGTGGCTTATCCCCTTTCGTGTGTACACGCAAGCACAAGACCAAGTGCGCACGGAAAAGATCCTGTAATCCATGTCAGAGTTCGGTGGGTTATAGAAACACAAAAATATCCAGCATGCATCCCCCGAAAGCGGCGTATGGCTGCCTAAATGGCGGGGTAAAAACGGTCATACACGTAAAATTCCACTCGCGCAAAACACGAGTGTACGTGGGAGTTTCAGTCCACGAACGCAGAAGAAGAAGAATAATAGTTTGTTAGTGTTCATAACCTCTTTGAACCTTCGCCCGACCGGGTTATCGACTACACATGGAAGACATTGTGGGGCCGTGCGGACCCATGCTTCTCAAAGAAGAAAAAAATATGTAGACGCCGTGGGTTAAATTTCCGCGAGAAGTAATTAAATTAAATTATTTATTTAATTATTACCGTGCGGACTAAAGCTTCTCAATAAAGGAAAAACGTGAATACCCTTCTGTAGACGTCGTGGGGCCGTGTGGACCCACATTGTTATGTGTTAATTTTGCTCCACGCGACTTGCTTATTAACTCCAAAATTCAACAGATCGTAAAAAATGATGTTTAGAGCTAATACCTGAAGGTTTGTGACTTTTCTCCCTAGTTTTTATGTAAGTTCCTTCAGTTAGAGAAACATGGGTCCGCACGGCCCCACGATGTCTTCCGTGACTAGTCTAAATTTGACCTTTGTTTTTTTAATTACTTCTCGCTGAAATGTACTGATCTTTTAAGACACAGGAGGTTTTTAGGTGCCTGAGGCATTGTTAAAAGCTCAGTAAAAATGTCCAACTGGTTTTAGAGATATTTGCAATTAAACACCCTACTGGGTCCACATGAACCCACGACGACCGGCGAAGGTTAATATACCGCCAATTTAAGACTCTCCTTTTTAAGATCTGATTTTTTCAGATTTATTTTATCATCCTCAAAACATGTTGTAATAGCCTGCTTAAAACCGTAAGACCAAAAAACGTCTGTCTTCCATGAATGTTCTGTGTCAGATTCCTTCAGAACTTCAGTGATTTCGTAAAGGTAAGAGGGAGGGGCAGGGTTGGGAAGGGGGAGCTTGCACTTAGTTCACAAGTCCACCATGCACTTTCACTTTTTCCCAAAGCTGTTTGATGCAGGCCTATGCATTAATCGCTTAAGTCTCGTCTCTTCCTGTTTGGTCTCGATTCCCTGAGACGAGACTAGAAGAGACGAGACTTGAGTAAGTAAATGCAGGACCTGCGCCAAACCACTTTGGGAAAATGTTGAAAGCGCAAAGTACACAGTTTACACTCTGTACTTTGCGAGTCAAACGTCGCCATGTCTTTCTCCCACCTCCGCCTTTCAATGTTACTAAACTTGTTCTTCTTTTTGCGTACGTGGAATGCAGCTCCAACGTGCATTCGCATTTTTGCACGATTGTTTATTTTTTTAACCACTCGCCATTTAGGCAATCAAACTCCGTTTTCGGGGGGAATGCATGCTGGTTGTTTTCGTGTTTCTATCTATAACCCGCCAAACTCTGACATGGATTGTAGGATCATTTTTGTGCGTACGTTGGCCTTGTCTCAATGTATACACACGAAAGGGGATAAGGTCTCTGCACATGAATTCAACCTGGGAGACCGGAACCATCTCCACCCATAACCCAACAGGCGCAGAATGGATTCGAACCCCGCATCTTAAAGCTTGAAGGCCGACGTCCTTACCACCAGGCTACTGCGCCCGTCACTGTGTCATGGAAGTGCGGTACTTCACAAACACATATCTTGTGTTCTAGAGACTCGCTTTTTACATTTAGTCAAGTTTTGACTAAATGTTTTAACATAGAGGGGGAATCGAGACGAGGGTCGTGGTGTATATGTGTGTGTGTGTCTGTGCGTGTGTGTGTGTGTGTATGTGTGTGTGTCTGTCTGTGTGTGTGTCTGTGTGTGTGTGTGTGTGTGTGTGTGTGTGTGTGTGTGTGTGTAGAGCGATTCAGAGTAAACTACTGGACCGATCTTTATGAAATTTTACATGAGAGTTTCTGGGTATGATATCCCCAGACGGTTTTTTTTCATTTTTCGATAAATGTCTTTGATGACGTCATATCCGGCTTTTTCTAAAAGTTGAGGCGGCACTGTCACACCCTCATTTTTCAATAAAAATTGATTGAAATTTTGGCCAAGCAATTTTCGACAAAGGCCGGACTTTGGTATTGCATTTCAGCTTTGAGGCTTAAAAATTAATTAATGACTTTGGTCATTAAAAATCTGAAAATTGTAATTAAAGTTATATTTAAATAAAACGATCCAAAATTACGTTCATCTTATTCTTCATTATTTTCTGATTCCAAAAACATATAAATATGTTATATTCGGATTAAAAACAAGATCTGAAAATTAAAAATATAAAAATTATGATTAAAATAGAATTTCCGAAATCGATTTAAAAACAATTTCATCTTATTCCTTGTCGGTTCCTGATTCCAAAAACATATAGATATGATATGTTTGGATTAAAAACAAACTCAGTAAGCTAAAAAGAATAGAGATACAGAAAAGCGTGTTATCCTGCTCAGCGCGACCACTACCGCACTATTCTGGCTTGTCGATTTCACTGCCTTTGCCACGAGCGGTGGACTGACGAAACTACGAGTATGCGGTCTTGGTGAAAAAAGCAGTGCGTTCAGTTTCATTCTGTGAGTTCGACAGCTTGACTAAATGTTGTTATTTCGCCTTACGCGACTTGTTTTAATTGTATTAATCAGCGCCTTTTGGACCACTACTCGTGTACTTTCCGCGTTTTGCCATTGCTCACAAACCGTATCATTTCAGATCTAATTTGCCGGAATCACTATTGACGTCTGCGAGACTACAAAAAGGATGACAGTATACGGATCTCGCCAGTTACAGCAAAGGTCAATTTTCCTTTCCAAGCGATGGATTTAAAGCCTATGAACAGCGAACGAGAAGAAGAAGAAGAAGAAAGCCTATTAACAAATTATGTGTATCAGGACAAAGTGGAAAAAGTCGCTTAAAGGCACACTCAGCTTCACGTAAACCATCAGTTTCTGGTCCCAGACACTGTCAGGCTTTCACACACAGTACAAACACCCTTTCGTTTAAACACTCACCGCTTGAGAACATCCTAGGTGTCCTCCGTAAAGAGTGAGCATTTTTCAAAGAATTTATTTTGCGTGGCACAATCGGACGCCTCGTTTTGGCGCTAGAACTAACTTTTAAAGTCTAAATAATAAATTGACAGGTTGTTACACAAGCATTCTTAAATCATAAAATAATTTTTTTTTCATCAAGACAAGATCAGTGCAATTCGAAGTTTTGAACGTTTGAAAAAAGGGAACCCGGAAGCAGATCACACAAGGTCGTGTTTGCCCAAGCAGACGAATTTTCTGCATATCGCTTGCTTCTGTTTGAAATCAACCGCCGCCGATAAGTTCGTTTGACTCGCAGTCGTTTGTTGAATTTTAGATTCAGAGGTACACAATAACGTGCTATTGCAGATACAGCGAGTCGCATTGAAATCACAAACAGACGACTAAATTGTGACAAAAAGGAAAGTGGGTGACACGGGTCCACGATGGCTCAGGGGTAAAATAAACCACGAAATCTGGTGTGTGGTTTACGCAAGCTAAATAGCCATTCAAACGATTTGTGTCAGAAGGTTAGAACTGCTTTTTTCGTGAGAATGGGTAAACCATTTGAGGCAGACTGGGGCTTTAATAGAGAAAGGAAACAAAATGGAATCGGTCCCGCATGATAGATTCGACTGTATTACCTGAAGAAACAGAACCTCTCTGAAATGTTCTGTAAACCATTTGAGGCAGACTGGGGCGTTAATGCACCGCTGTTATATCCGAGTTAAATCTTTAATTTATGAAAGCTCAATATCTGTACTTTTGAATGAGACCGATCGTTAAAAAACGGCACATGGCAGCAGTTTATACGTTTGGTCAAAATACACTACATATATAAAGGCCACAAAAAAATACTTTATTGAAACAGTATACCTCTTCTCAGAACAGTACAGTAAAAGTGTGGTTGTATAGACCGAAAAACAGATTATCTCCAACCAACAGCACGGCAGATTCATGTTGTAAAACCGTCAAGCACTAATCGGTATCTCCCAAGTTGGTCCTGTAGCGTACGTGCCAACAGTATGGGCAGTATGGGCAGTACAGTATGGGCTCTTCTTTCTGGGGTTGCAGCGGTAACGTTCTTGTATTTTTACATTTAGTCAAGTTTTGACTAAATGTTTTAAAGTAAGAGGGGGGAATCGAGACGAGGGTGTGGTGTATGTGTGTGTGTGTGTGTGCGTGTGTGTGTGTAGAGCGATTCAGACCAAACTACTGGACCGATCTTTATGAAATTTGACATGAGAGTTCCTGGGAATGATATCCCCGGACGTTTTGTCTTTTTTTCGATAAATACCTTTGATGACGTCATATCCGGCTTTTTGTAAAAGTTGAGGCGGCACTGTCACACCCTCATTTTTCTATCAAATTGATTGAAATTTTGGCCAAGCAATCTTCGACGAAGGCCGGACTTCGGTATTGCATTTCAGCTTGGTGGCTTAAAAATTAATTAATGACTTTGGTCATTAAAAATCTGAAAATTTAAAAAAAAAAAACTTTTTTTAAAACGATCCAAATTTACGTTCATCTTATTTTTCATTATTTTCTGATTCCAAAAACATATAAATATGTTATATTTGGATTAAAAACAAGCTCTGAAAATTAAAAATATACAAATTATTATTAAAATAAAATTTCCGAAATCGATTTAAAAACAATTTCATCTTATTCCTTGTGGGTTCCTGATTCCAAAAACATATAGATGTGATATGTTTGGATTAAAAACACGCTCAGAAAGTTAACAAGTCGCGTAAGGCGAAAATACAACATTTAGTCAAGTAGCTGTCGAACTCACAGAATGAAACTGAACGTAATGCAACGCAGCAAGACCGTATACTCGTAGCATCGTCAGTCCACCGCTCATGGCAAAGGCAGTGAAATTGACAAGAAGAGCGGGGTATTCGTTGCGCTGAGAAGGATAGCACGCTTTTCTGTACCTCTCTTCGTTTTAACTTTCTGAGCGTGTTTTCAATCCAAACATATCATATCTATATGTTTTTGGAATCAGGAACCGACAAGGAATAAGATGAAAGTGTTTTTAAATTGATTTCGAAAATTTAATTTTGATCATAATTTTTATATTTTTAATTTTCAGAGCTTGTTTTTAATCCAAATATAACATATGTATATGTTTTTGGAATCAGAAAATGACGAAGAATAAGATGAAATTGTTTTTGAATCGTTTAATAAAAAAATAATTTTAATTACAAGTTTCCGATTTTTAATGACCAAACTCACTCATTAGTTTTTAAGCCACCAAGCTGAAATGCAATACCAAACCCCGGCCTTCGTCGAAGATTGCTTTGCCAAAATTTCAATCAATTTAATTGAAAAATGAAGGTGTGACAGTGCCGCCTCAACTTTTACAAAAAGCCGGATATGACGTCATCAAAGGTATTTATCGAAAAAATGAAAAAAAGTCCGGGGATATCATACCCAGGAACTCTCATGTCAAATTTCATAAAGATCGGCCCAGTAGTTTAGTCTGAATCGCTCTACACACACACACACAGACAGACAGACAGACAGACACACATACACCACGACCCTCGTCTCGATTCCCCCCTCTATGTTAAAACATTTAGTCAAAACTTGACTAAATGTAAAAAGAATAGAGATAAAGAAAAGCGTGCTATCCTTCTCAGCGCAACTACTACCCCGCTCTTCTTGTCAATTTCACTGCCTTTGCATCGAGCGGTGGACTGACGATGCTACGAGTATACGCTCTTGCTGTAAAAATGCAGTTCAGTTTCATTCTGTTAGTTCGACAGCTTGACTAAATGTTGTAATTTCGCCTTACGCGACTTGTTGGTTTAAACAAAGTTTTATTCAGGATTTCTTCGCATGAACAGTTCAAAACACACAACTAGGACACGCACTCAAGCAAATGCTTATATCACGTGACCAGAACAGTACTAAATTACACACATTTTCGTAATGGTGGACATAACAACAATAAACCAGAGGAACAAATTGAAAGGATGGGGATGGGGAGCTAACTAGGAACAAAGGAATCTACAGAAGATAAAAAGAAAAGGGAGGGAAAGGGGGAAGAAGGTACTAACAACCACAAGGAGAGACTAGGACGAAAGCGCATAGGAAGAGAGCATCAAGTCTAAGACATGCAACATGTAAATTCAGGTAAATGTAACAATTTTTTATGGAAGGCAGTAATTCGTTAACATGTAAAATACGAGACAAACGATAATAATCATTACTTATACGCTGCTTATGTAATCAAATACGATAACACAGGGAGAGGCAGTGTGGAGGTACACATACGCCTGCCCACACACATATACACTATCAATGCGTGAACACATCCATCAAATCAATCGACCAGATTTAACAATAAACGATTGGACAGACTCAAATATCAATATGTTATTACGAACAGAATAATGCTCGCTACCTTTTAATAATATTTCCACGCGTCTGAAATGAACAGGCAACGAATTGATTGTTGTCAGACGAGCATCTGCATACAAAGTGCAGTTTAATAAATAATGTTCGGATGTTTCATTTGGATCACCGCAAGCACACTGTGCGTTATCTTTTAGATGGCGTTTACACAAGTCTGAATTAAGGTTACTAATATTTAAACGCATTCTGCAGTGTTGAACTTCTGTCTGTCGTTTTCCAAAATAATAATAAGCTGGTACACTATGATCAGGACTTTGTAAATAATGCTTAAACTCGCTTATTGAATTTGTTGTTTTAATCACATCAGGCAAATTATTCCATAAAACTGTGGAGAATGGAATGAAGGATGTTCTGAATATTTCTGTCCTATGTGCTGGTACGAATCTTTCGAATGGTCGTCTTCTGTGGTAGGGATTTAGTGAAGAGACTAGTGGTGGCAAGAGGTTAATTAGATATTGTGGACATTTACCATGAACCATTTTGTGAAATAAGATTAATTTATGTCGTTTTCGGCGTTCCTTTAGACTACAAAAACCACTTTCTTTGTAAATCTTATCATGGCTTGTTCCCCGCACACCGCCAATTATAACACGTAATGCTTCAAGGTGTAATTTTTCAAGTGTTTTTGATAAGGCTTCGGTACAATTGTCCCATAACACATCAGCGTAATCGAAGTGTGGCAGAATAAAAGATTTATACATTATTTCCAAACTATTTCTACATAACTTATACTTGTAATATCTTAAGCAGTTAATCAACAAAGTGGTCTTTTTCACAATATTTCTAATTTGAGCGTCCCATTTACAATCGTTTTGCAAAAAAATGCCAAGATGCTTGTGTTCTGGTATGTCTTCCAGGAGATTTCCATTAAAAAATAGGGGGTCATTTTGGTTTAAATCACGTTTTATATTCAGCAGTTTAGTTTTGGTTTCATTAAATGTAACTTTCCAGCGTGCTGCCCATCTACTAATTTTATCAAGGTCTGAATTAAGAATTTCGGCACGTCGTATCGGGTCATGTAAATGACAAACTAGTATCATCAGCAAACAGTTTGATAACAGACTCAATATCATTTACAATATCATTTATATAAATCAAAAATAACAAGGGGCCTAGCACTGAACCCTGAGGAACGCCTGCTTGTAAACCTTTTAGCTCTGACTTGGCACCTTTAACAACAACTGACTGAACACGGTTTGTTAAATAGCTACGAAACCATGACAATAGTCGGCCTCGAACACCAATCGACTCTAGTTTTACCAATAATCCTTTGTGCCAAACTTTATCAAAAGCTTTTGACACATCAAAAAATACCGCCTGTGTTGTTAAGCCGTTGTCGTAGTTTGAACACAAGTCATTATATATGGAGACAAGTTGACAGATCGTCGAGTCGCCGGGTATAAAACCGGACTGTGTAGGTGTGAGAATGTTGTTGGATTGTAAAAATGTATATAATTGGCTGTGAATACATCGCTCCAAGACTTTGCCAACACAGCTCAACAAGGAAATCGGACGATAATTATTACAAGCGTCTGCAGGACCTGTCTTGTAAATAGGCGTAACATTAGCTGTTTTCCACATGTTAGGATAAACTCCTTCCCTCAGACTCCTGTTGAAGATATACGTCAGTGGCTCCGAAATAACATCTGATGCTGCTATGAGAAGTCTGTTGTGAATCAAATCGGGACCAATGGCTTTTCTTTTATCAAGGTTTCTAATTACATCTTTTACCTCATTAACTGACAAGACAATATCACAAAATTCGCGATCTAAAAACGGGACTTGAGGGACTTCATCGTCTGGGTCTTCGACAGTGGAATTTTTTATAAAGAAATTATTAAAGGCGTTGGCTTTGTCTTGGCTTAATTCGTAAACTTTGCCGTTGTCACAGATAGGTGGAATTTCATCTTCACATAAACCTTTCTTCTTCATAAATGACTTCACCAATTTCCACCAGTCTTTGCTGCCAAACTGCGTTGGATCAGAAACTTTAACATCTAATTCGGAATAGAATTCAATAATACGTTCTCTTTTCCTTGTTGTAATAAGGTTTCGTGCCTGGCGATAGTTCAACCAGTCTTCCGGCTGCTTGCTTGTTTTGGCTTTCAAGTGAATCTGGTCACGTTGGTCAATTAACGTTAGGATTTCAGGTGTTATCCAGGGTGCGTCTTTAGGGCGTATCGTAACTTCTTTTACTGGCATAAACTGTTTTGCTATATCCATAAACATTGCAGAAAAAATATTAACACTTTCATCAAACACCTCCTTCATCAAAATTTCTTGCCAGTTAACCTGAGAAAGTGCTGCACAAAAACCATCAACATTAAGTTTATTATAATTAAAAATTGTTCTTTTATAGGAAATATTTTTGTTCACACTTCTATCTAAAACAGCTTGTGGTACACTGTGGTCGCTACAAATAGGTGGCAAAACATTCACAGATTTAACCAACTGAGGAGTCTGGGTAATTACGAGGTCGATACATGTACTTGTGGTGGCTGTTACACGTGTCGGCGTATTCACAAGTTGACAGAGCTGGTGCGCATGTAAAATATTCAAAAAGTTCCGCGATGGAGAGTTCAGGATGTCGACGTTGAAATCGCCTAAAATCACAAATCTCAAAAACTGGTTATTCACTCGCCTTAAGCTTTCATCAATTAAATCCCAATAATGAATATTTGCATTGGGTGGGCGATAGAATGAGCCAATCAAAATGCCTTCGTGGCCCAACTTTGTCTCGATCCAGACTGCTTCAAGACCATCAACTTGGAGATCAGGTCGGGGTTTACAGTATAAATAATTCTTAACGTAAATGGCCACGCCTCCATGAGGATCACCTGGACGGTCGAGGCGTACAGGAGGATTAAAATTAGGTATACTTAGAGAGGAATTATCATCTGCCGGTGACAACCATGTCTCAGAAAGTGTCAAAATATCATGCTGCTGAACTTCAGGTTGTAACAAATCAATTTTATTCCTTAAGCTTCTAACGTTAATGTGTACCACAGTGACCTTATTTTCATCCGGGCCTGGATTTTTCTCAACATCACCAGCTAAATAAAGTGATGTCCGGGCAAACAGTTTATCTACATAATTATTCTTAATGTCTTTATCATAAATATCTCTGCTAACAAGACGTTCAGTTCCACGTTTCTTAGCACAAAGAGAGTTGGCAAAAAATAAGAAAGTACACAACGATATCGTGACACGGTTGGAACCTTTACAGAACAACAGGATCAAAAATGGTAGTACAGTAGTTTTACACAAAAATGACAATTTGCGACAAAGAACCACTGCCCTTCCATAAAAGCACCCAACTCTGGCTCTGTAAAAACTTAAACTACGCGACTTGTTGTATTTCCAGTTGT
Organism: Littorina saxatilis; assembly: GCF_037325665.1. Lineage (NCBI taxonomy): Eukaryota > Metazoa > Mollusca > Gastropoda > Littorinimorpha > Littorinidae > Littorina > Littorina saxatilis. The sequence goes on along the minus strand of NC_090250.1, from coordinate 14,680,215 downwards.
CGTTTTTACATTTAGTCAAGTTTCGACTAAATGTTTTAACGTAGAGGGGGGAATCGAGACGAGGGTCGTGGTGTATGTGTGTCTGTCTGTCTGTCTGTCTGTCTGTCTGTCTGTCTGTCTGTCTGTCTGTCTGTGTGTGTGTAGAGCGATTCAGACTAAACTACTGGACCGATCTTTATGAAATTTGACATGAGAGTTCCTGGGTATGATATCCTCAGACTTTTTTTCATTTTTTTGATAAATGTCTTTGATGACGTCATATCCGGCTTTTTGTAAAAGTTGAGGCGGCACTGTCGCACCTTCATTTTTCAATCAAATTGATTGAAATTTTGGCCAAGCAATCTTCGACGAAAGCCGGACTTTGGTATTGCATTTCAGCTTGGAGGCTTAAAAATTAATCAATGACTTTGGTCATTAAAAATCTGAAAATTGTAAAAAAACAAACACGTTTTTTATAAAACGATCCTAATTTACGTTCATCTTATTCTTCGTCATTTTCTGATTCAAAAAACATATAAATATGTTATATTTGGATTAAAAACAAGCTCTGAAAATTAAAAATATAAAAATTATTATTAAAATAAAATTTCCGAAATCGATTTAAAAACAATTTCATCTTATTCCCTGTGGGTTCCTGATTCCAAAAACATATAGATGTGATATGTTTGGATTAAAAACACGCTCAGAAAGTTAACAAGTCGCGTAAGGCGAAAATACAACATTTAGTCAAGTAACTGTCGAACTCACAGAATGAAACTGAACGCAATGCAACGCAGCAAGACCGTATACTCGTAGCATCGTCAGTCCACCGCTCATGGCAAAGGCAGTGAAATTGACAAGAAGAGCGGGGTAGTAGTTGCGCTGAGAAGGATAGCACGCTTTTCTGTACCTCTCTTCGTTTTAACTTTCTGAGCGTGTTTTCAATCCAAACATATCATATCTATATGTTTTTGGAATCAGGAACCGACAAGGAATAAGATGAAAGTGTTTTTAAATTGATTTCGAAAATTTAATTTTGATCATAATTTTTATATTTTTAATTTTCAGAGCTTGTTTTAATCCAAATATAACATATGTATATGTTTTTTGAATCAGAAAATGACGAAGAATAAGATGAAATTGTTTTTGGATAGTTTAATAAAAAAAATAATTTTAATTACAAGTTTCCGATTTTTAATGACCAAATTCACTCATTAGTTTTTAAGCCACCAAGCTGAAATGCAATACCAAACCCCGGCCTTTGTCGAAGATTGCTTTGCCAAAATTTCAATCAATTCAATTGAAAATTAAAGGTGTGACAGTGCCGCCTCAACTTTTACAAAAAGCCGGATATGACGTCATCAAAGGTATTTATCGAAAAAAAGAAAAAAAAGTCCGGGGATATCATACCCAGGAACTCTCATGTCAAATTTCATAAAGATCGGCCCAGTAGTTTAGTCTGAATCGCTCTACACACACAGACAGACAGACAGACAGACACACATACACCACGACCCTCGTCTCGATTCCCCCCTCTATGTTAAAACATTTAGTCAAAACTTGACTAAATGTAAAAAGAATAGAGATAAAGAAAAGCGTGCTATCCTTCTCAGCGCAACTACTACCCCGCTCTTCTTGTCAATTTTACTGCCTTTGCATCGAGCGGTGGACTGACGATGCTACGGTACGGTCTTGCTCAAAAAGTGCAGTGCGTTCAGTTTCATTCTGTAAGTTCGACAGCTTGACTAAATGTTATAATTTCGCCTTACGCAACTTGTATTTCCAGTTGTCGTTTTTATATTTAGTCAAGTTTTGACTAAATATTTTAACATCGAGGGGGAATCGAAACGAGGGTCGTGGTGTATGTGCGTGTGTGTGTGTGTGTGTGTGTGTGTGTGTGTGTGTGTGTGTCTGTGTGTGTGTGTGTGTGTGTGTGTGTGTGTAGAGCGATTCAGACTAAACTACTGGACCGATCTTTATGAAATTTGACATGAGAGTTCCTGGGTATGAAATCCCCATACGTTTTTTTCATTTTTTTGATAAATGTCTTTGATGACGTCATATCCGGCTTTTCGTGAAAGTTGAGGCGGCTCTGTCACGCCCTCATTTTTCAACCAAATTGGTTGAAATTTTGGTCAAGTAATCTTCGACGAAGCCCGGACTTCGGTATTGCATTTCAGCTTGGTGGCTTAAAATTAATTAATGACTTTGGTCATTAAAAATCTGAAAATTGTAAAAAAAAATAAAAATTTATAAAACGATCCAAATTTACGTTTATCTTATTCTCCATCATTTGCTGATTCCAAAAACATATAAATATGTTATATAGAGCTTAAACAATGACCACGAGTTGATTACTGGAAAATAAACCACGAGTGGGTATTTGCAGCCGCTTGGTAATTCACGAGTGTGCGGAGCACACGAGTGAATTACCAAGCGGCTGCAAATACCCACGAGTGGTTTATTTTCCAGTAATCAACGAGTTGTCGTCATTGTTTAAGCTATTTATACAACGAACAACACGGGTCGAACATGCAGTCATGCAGACGACATTTTGTACGCAATTTCATTTCAGCCTAATCACTCAGAGTGTCAAATGCGCGTCATTCAAATAGTCCCTATTCTTTTACTTTATTCTTAGTCTCCGACTCGTCGGCATTATACTTGTCTGGTCTAAATATCGGACCCCATTGCTACGATTAAAACACAATAGCGTTTATATAGCTATTCTGACATTACATTCTGTGTTAAAATCATGTTTTTGTCAGCAACAAGGACCAGAATGGTCCATGTCGTTGATAGCAGACGACGGTTCCCTTTCCGCATGAAGCCACGGAAATAACCGAACATTGAAAAACCCACGGACATGTATTACGGAGAAAACTCGGGATAACCGGATGTTTAGCATTACGTCAATATGCTAGGAATCATATGACGTCATGACGTATCGTGCTTGCCTACGTAGATTGTATATGTTCGAAAGTCTGACTTCTGTTGTGAATTCGCGTGGTGAAGACTGCGGTAAATCTGTAGATGATAAGAGAACAAGGATTGTCTCAGAAGAAACGACTAAATGTTTCAGACCGGTAACTTCATTTCAACATTGCACTATATAATGGACGTTCTATGTGACAGGAGAGTTTGCTGATTTTGTGTTAAACATTGGAGAGATCGTCTGCTAGAATCAGAGATAGGTCGCTTCAGATTGCAGCTTCTGGAAATTTGCAAGGTTTGTTGCCTGTTAAAGAACTGGATTTTACACGTACAGTAAGCAACAACAAAAACACACACAAAGCAAATGGCATCGTCTGTCGACTTCAGTCACAGAAACAAACCTGGCGAGGTATGCGTGTACTTCATACACGTCAGCCATTGTTGTTACAGTTTTGAGTCAACGTTGTACGTATTCTTCCGCAACAGGGTCCAATCGTCTGGGTTTCAAATGTTCTAAAAATAAATTCTAGTGTTGATTATTTTTTAGCCCTCTTTATTCTTACTTCGAATAATCCACGTGTGATTTTTGGTGTAATCAAAGTAGTTCGTTCTAATTTCTCACTTGTCTAAAAATAATCAACTAGATTTAATCCACCCCTCGGTTGCATTGCAGGAGTTGTATAAATTTGGATTACAAACAAGCTCTGAAAATTAAATATATAAAAATTATTATCAAAATTAAATTGTCCAAATCAATTTAAAAACACTTTCATCTTATTCCTTGTCGGTTCCTGATTCCAAAAACATATAGATATGATATGTTTGGATTAAAAACACGCTCAGAAAGTTAAAACAAAGAGAGGTACAGAAAAGCGTGCTATCCTTCTTAGCGCAACTACTACCCCGCTCTTCTTGTCAATTTCACTGCCTTTGCCATGAGCGGTGGCCTGACGATGCTACGAGTAAAATGGCATTGCGTTTCATTCTGTGAGTTCGACAGCTACTTGACTAAATATTGTATTTTCGCCTTACGCGACTTGTTATATTTAGTCAAGTTTTGACTAAATATTTTAACATCGAGGGGGAATCGAAACGAGGGTATGGTGTATGTGCGTGCGTGTGTGTGTGTGTGTGTGTAGAGCGATTCAGACTAAACTACTGGACCGATCTTTATGAAATTTGACATGAGAGTTCCTGGGTATGAAATCCCCGAACGTTTTTATATTTAGTCAAGTTTTGACTAAATATTTTAACATCGAGGGGGAATCGAAACGAGGGTCGTGGTGTATGTGCGTATGTGTGTGCGTGCGTGTGTGTGTGTGTGTGTGTGTGTGTAGAGCGATTCAGACTAAACTACTGGACCGATCTTTATGAAATTTGACATGAGAGTTCCTGGGTATGAAATCCCCGAACGTTTTTTTCATTTTTTTGATAAATGTCTTTGATGACGTCATATCCGGCTTTTCGTGAAAGTTGAGGCGGCACTGTCACGCCCTCATTTTTCAACCAAATTGGTTGAAATTTTGGTCAAGTACTCTTCAACGAAGCCCGGGGTTCGGTATTGCATTTCAGCTTGGTGGCTTAAAAATTAATTAATGACTTTGGTCATTAAAAATCTGAAAATTGTAAAAATAAATAAAAATTTATAAAACGATCCAAATTTACGTTTATCTTATTCTCCATCATTTGCTGATTCCAAAAACATATAAATATGTTATATTCGGATTAAAAACAAGCTCTGAAAATTAAATATATAAAAATTATTATCAAATTTTTTTTTTCGAAATCAATTTAAAAACACTTTCATCTTATTCCTTGTCCGTTCCTGATTCCAAAAATATATAGATATGATATGTTTGGATTAAAAACACGCTCAGAAAGTTAAAAACAAAGAGAGGTACAGAAAAGCGTGCTATCCTTCTCAGCGCAACGAATACCCCGCTCTTCTTGTCAATTCCACGTGCACTGCCTTTGCCACGGGCGGTGGAGTGACGATGCTACGAGTATACGGTCTTGCTGTGTTGCGTTGCGTTCAGTTTCATTCTGTGAGTTCGACAGCTACTTGACTAAATATTGTATTTTCGCCTTACGCGACTTGTTTTCCTTTTTTTGATAAATGTCTTTGATGACGTCATATCCGGCTTTTCGTGAAAGTTGAGGCGGCACTGTCACGCCCTCATTTTTCAACCAAATTGGTTGAAATTTTGGTCAAGTAATCTTCGACGAAGCCCGGGGTTCGGTATTGCATTTCAGCTTGGTGGCTTAAAAATTAATTAATGACTTTGGTCATTAAAAATCTGAAAATTGTAAAAAAAAATTATAAAACGATCCAAATTTACGTTTATCTTATTCTCCATCATTTGCTGATTCCAAAAACATATAAATATGTTATATTCGGATTAAAAACAAGCTCTGAAAATTAAATATATAAAAATTATTATCAAAATTAAATTGTCCAAATCAATTTAAAAACACTTTCATCTTATTCCTTGTCGGTTCCTGATTCCAAAAACATATAGATATGATATGTTTGGATTAAAAACACGCTCAGAAAGTTAAAACAAAGAGAGGTACAGAAAAGCGTGCTATCCTTCTTAGCGCAACTACTACCCCGCTCTTCTTGTCAATTTCACTGCCTATGCCGTGAGCGGTGGACTACGAGTATACGGTCTTGCTGCGTTGCATTGCGTTCAGTTTCATTCTGTGAGTTCGACAGCTACTTGACTAAATATTGTATTTTCGCCTTACGCGACTTGTTTACATTTAGTCAAGGGGAGGATGGGTCAAGTTTTGACTAAATGATTTAACATAGAGGGGGAATCGAGACGAGGGTCGTGGTGTATGTGTGTGTGTGTGTGTGTGTGTGTGTGTGTGTGTGTGTGTGTGTGTGTGTGTGTGTGTGTGTCTGTCTGTCTGTCTGTCTGTCTGTCTGTCTGTGCGTGTGTGTAGAGCGATTCAGACTAAACTACTGGGCCGATCTTCATGAACGTGGACATGAGCGTTCCTGGGAATGATATCCCCGGTTGTTTTTTTCATTTTTTCGATAAATGTCTCTGATGACGTCATATCCGGCTTTTTGTAAAAGTTGAGGCGGCACTGTCACACCCTCATTTTTCAATCAAATTGATTGAAATTTTGGCCAAGCAATCTTCGACAAAGGCCGGACTTCGGTATTGCATTTCAGCTTGGTGGCTTAAAAATTAATTAATGACTTTGGTCATTAAAAATCTGAAAATTGTAAAAAAAAAATTGTTTTTATAAAACGATCCAAATTTACGTTCATCTTATTCTTCATCATTTCCTGATTCCAAAAACATATAAATATGTTATATATGGATTAAAAACAAGCTCTGAAAATTAAAAATATAAAAATTATGATCAAAATTAAATTTTCGAAATCAATTTAAAAACACTTTTATCTTATTCCTTGTCGGTTCCTGATTCCAAAAACATATAGATATGATATGTTTGGATTAAAAACACGCTCAGAAAGTTAAAACGAAGAGAGGTACAGAAAAGCGTGCTATCCTTCTCAGCGCAACTACTACCCCGCTCTTCTTGTCAATTTCACTGCCTTTGCCACGAGCGGTGGACTGACGATGCTACGAGTATACGGTCTTGCTGAAAAATTGCAGTGCGTTCAGTTTCATTCTGTGAGTTCGACAGCTTGACTAAATGTTGTATTTTCGCCTTGCGCAACTTGGTTTTTTTTACAGAAATCTTTCCACAAACATAGCTGTGCACAATACCTATTTTAACAAAGGTGTGTTCACCTGGCTGTGACTTACGGTAAGACGCCGTTAACAGTTATCTTTGGGTTGTTGTTTTTGTTGTTGTTGTTGTTGTTTTAAAAAAAAAGAAGTAAACTTGGAGAAATATGATTTATGAAAGATTTCAATCGAAATTTATAACAATTGAAGCACACTCGCCAGTTGATGACGAGGATTTGAAAAAAAAGAGAAGAAAATACTGATCCTTTCATTGAGGGGAGGGTGTGTGGGCATGTAAAACTAAAATCCTTATTTTAAACACATTGATTATTGCCAGGGAAGAGGGGTCAAGTTTGGGGGGGGGTGTAAACACATTGATTATTGCCAGGGATGAGGGGTCTAGTTTGGGGGGGGGGGGGTGTAAACACATTGATTATTGCCAGGGAGGATGGGTCAAGTTGGGAGGGGGGGGGGGGGTAAACACATTGATTATTGCCAGGGAGGAGGGGTCAAGTTGTGGGGGGGGGGGGGGTGTAAACACATTGATTATTGCCAGGGAGGATGGGTCAAGTTGGGGGGGGGGGGGGTAAACACATTGATTATTGCCAGGGAGGAGGGGTCAAGTTGGGAGGGGGGGGGGGGGGTAAACACATTGATTATTGCCAGGGAGGAGGGGTCAAGTTGGGGGGGGGGGGGGGGTGTAAACACATTGATTATTGCCAGGGAGGATGGGTCAAGTTGGGGGGGGGGGGGGTAAACACATTGATTATTGCCAGGGAGGAGGGGAGGAGGGGTCAAGTTGGGGGGGGTGTAAACACATTGATTATTGCCAGGGAGGAAGGGTCAAGTGGGGGGGGGGGTGTAAACACATTGATTATTGCCAGGGAGGAGGGGTCAAGTTGGGGGGGGGGGGTGTAAACACATTGATTATTGCCAGGGAGGAGGGGTCAAGTGGGGGGGGGGGTGTAAACACATTGATTATTGCCAGGGAGGAGGGGTCAAATTTGGGGGGGGGGGGGTGTAAACACATTGATTATTGCCAGGGAGGAGGGGTCAAGTTGGGAGGGGGGCGGGGGGTAAACACATTGATTATTGCCAGGGAGGAGGGGTCAAGTTGGGGGGGGGGGGGTAAACGCATTGATTATTGCCAGGGAGGAGGGGTCAAGTTGGGGGGGGGGGTAAACACATTGATTATTGCCAGGGAGGAGGGGTCAAGTTTGGGGGGGGGGGGTGTAAACACATTGATTATTGCCAGGGAGGAGGGGTCAAGTTGGGAGGGGGGCGGGGGGTAAACACATTGAGTATTGCCAGGGAGGAGGGGTCAAGTTGGGGAAAGGATAGGGGGGGGGGGGGGGCGCGGGGTAGCAGTTGGTTGGGTATGGGGTTGGCATATCGTGTGATCAGCAGTTGAAGGGAAGTAATCATAACGGTTGATGTCCGCAACGTTTTGATGCTCAGGTTCTGTCCCTTGGTTGTGCTGATGGGGTCTATGTCGACCAAAAGAGTGGGATTCCCTGTAGGTGGAGTTCCTGGAGGGGGATTCCCTGTATACAGGGAATCCCACAGGGTGGAGTTTTTTAATAAAACTTGCAAACCATACTCGAATTTCTATGAAATATCAAAAAAGATTGAAAAACATCATATTCTAACGATGTCGCCAAGCATCACGTGACTTTCAGCGATATCAGCGACACGCTACAGGAACTAAATCCTGTGGTATTCCCTGTATTCAGGGAATCCCTCTCCAGGAACTCCACCTACAGGGAATCCCACTCTTTTGGTCGACATAGACCCCATCAGCCTTGGTTGTGTCCCCCGGCATTGCTGCCGCAAAACAGTGAATCATTGTCTATCGTATCGGCATTACGTACGCTTTGTTGACTTACTCGTTTAAGAACTTGACGAAAACAGCTAAACGTAATCATGTCAGACTATACCACACACACACACACACACACACACACATTGTCATTCTAACGTAGCCTATTTCCATCAGACCTGCCTACACTTACTTCGATTCAGTGTCTGTTTCAGTTCCGCAGTATTCAACAACAACAACAACAACAACAACAACAACAACAACAACAACAACAACAACAACAACTCAGATCTTGAGTACGGCATTTCGTGCTTTACTGATTCTGAGAAACATTACGTCGACATACAGAGTACATTTCTAGAATCGGTAATTCCCGGACTAGTTTCGTACATATATGACTAGATCATAATCCGGTCAAGTCAGTCATAGACTATAATTATGGTGCATTGATCCGACGTGCCAAGTCAATTCGAATATCCATCAAAGGGACACTGACTCCTCAATAAGGAGTAGGAAGAATTAAAGCCAAGATATACTGAGCAGGACAAGCCAAACTTGACAAGTCACATAGACTCCTGCTGCCAGTTCTTGGGTGGCGAAATTTCATCAGCTTCTGCGTCATAAATGGAGCCTGGAAACTCTGAAACTGTGTGCCTATTGGAACTGCTAATGTGATATCAGGGTTGAGCCGAGTTGCCTCGATAAACCCGACCGGTGATTTTCCGAACGGTTTCAGTGCTCGCATTTGAGAGGTAAGTTGTTGTTTAGTTTATGAATTGATGTTGATCTTGTTTTAGGCATATGCCTCGGCTCTCGTCTGAACTGATATTCTCTCTCACTCACTCTCTCTCTCTCTTTCTCTCAGTGTGTGTGTGTGACGGTGTGTGTGTGTGTGTGTGTGTCAGTGTGTATCAATGTCTGCTTGAGCTGTTATTTGTGGACTTTGTAACACTTGCCAGTGGGGATTCAAAATTATATTTTTTACCCCCATCCCAATTCACCCCCCCCCCCCCCTCTTCCCTACATTAAAAAAAAGATTCATTGTTGTTGTTTTTGTCTTACATTCAGGTTTACCTCTTTCTGCCAAAAAGATGGACGATAACAACGTAAACGGACCTCCGACCAAAAGAGCAAGACAGGAGGACCCAGCACCGCCAAGCAACCAAGGTAGACCTTCCAATAGACGAATTCAAAAACTGTTTGTTTGTTTGTTTGTTTGTTTGCTTAACGCCCAGCCGACCACGAAGGGCCATATCAGGGCGGTGCTGCTTTGACATAACGTGCGCCACACACAAGACAGAAGTCGCAGCACAGGCTTCACGGGGGATAACCTGTCAAAGGCCGAACAGAAGCCGAAGGCCGCTCATGACACGTGTGAAGGCAAGTTTTGTCTGTTTTCTAGGTATTGTTTGATTTATGTGGGGATTTAAGGTAAGCTACTGATTCAGCGATGACTAAATTTGTTTCTCGATGCATAAAAAGTCAGGGAGCGATTGATATTTGCCCGTAAATAGCCTTCAAAGCTGAAAATGTCCGCGATCGAGCACCGGAAATGGCTGTTCGATGGGTTTTGCAAGTAGAAATGTGCTTTATTTCACCAAATCAGCTCGTATTTGGTGTGGGTACGGGATTCTAGAGGACGAAGGAGTCATAAGAGGTGCAAAGAAGTGCTATTTGGGAGTAGAATAAATCTTCCGAGACAGTAGACAAGAGAAGGTCATATTTGAGAGATGCGCGTAGGCCGATTGTCTTTCCGACAAGCGAATGATACAGCAGATTTGACCAGAAACCTAGTCTCTAGTTTTTATGAATGAGTTTTTTAATTAAAACAATCACGAGAACTCTCTCGCTTAGCCTAATGGCTGTTCGATGGGTTTCGCAAGTAGAAATGTGCTTTATTTCACCAAATCAGCTCGTATTTGACATCGGTTTGGTATATATATATATATTTTCTAATCCTACTGCGAACTGGATAGCAGACGCGGCACGACTGTGAACCCATTTTTTACTTCAAAGTGTGGGGGGATCTTCCCACACTTTGAAGTAAACTCAGTAACTTACTTCAAAGCGTGGGACTTTTGCATCGCCTGTTTGAGCCTGATGATTTTGTCAAAAAAAATGGCAAAGTCTTTTGGATGAGTGAACAGAAAAAGTGAGCGAGCCAAGAAACATAGTGATGTTTGTTAACAAAATCAGGCTTTAAGCAATGTCCCATTGTTGAGTGTGACGAAAACTCGTGGTGACGATTTTAAAACATGTTGGGTCACGCATGGTCCAATCTTACATGGTCCAATCTTACATGGTCCAACCTTACATGGTCCAATCTTACATGGTCCAATCTTACATGGTCCATATATATATTATTGGACCATGTAAGATTGGACCATGTAAGATTGGACCATGTAAGATTGGACCATGTAAGGTTGGACCATGTAATATTGGACCATGTAAGATTGGACCATGTAAGGTTGGACCATGTAAGGTTGGACCATGTAAGATTGGACCATGTAAGATTGGACCATGTAAGGTTGGACCATGTAAGGTTGGGCCATGTTATATAGGACCATGTAAGATTGGACCATGTAAGGTTGGACCATGTAAGGTTGGACCATGCAAGGTTGGACCATGCAAGGTTGGACCATGCAAGGTTGGACCATGTAAGGTTGGACCATGTAAGGTTGGACCATGTAATGTTGGACCATGTAAGGTTGGACCATGTAAGATTGGACCATGCAAGATTGGACCATGTAAGATTGGACCATGTAAGGTTGGACCATGTAAGATTGGACCATGTAAGGTTGGACCATATAAGGTTGGACCATGTAAGATTGGACCATGTAAGATTGGACCATGTAAGATTGGACCATGCGTGACCCAACATGTTTTAAAATCGTCACCACGAGTTTTCGTCACACTCAACAATGGGACATTGCTTAAAAGCCTGATAACAAACATCACTATGTTTCTTGGCTCGCTCACTTTTTCTGTTCACTCATCCAAAAGACTGCCATTTTTTTGGACAAAATCATCAGGCTCAAACAGGCATGCAAAAGTCCCACGCTTTGAAGTAAGTTACTTCAAAGTGTGGGAAGATCCCCCCACACTTTGAAGTAAAAACTGAGTTTACTTCAAAGTGTGGGGCACATCCCCACACTTTGAAGTAATTTACTTCAAAGTGTGGGATTACTTCAAAGTGTGGTGCAACAGTCGTGCCGCGTCTGCTATCCAGTTCGCGGTAGGATTAGAAAATATATATATATACCAAACCGATGTCAAATACGAGCTGATTTGGTGAAATAAAGCACATTTCTACTTGCGAAACCCATCGAACAGCCATTAGGCTAAGCGAGAGAGTTCTCGTGATTGTTGTAATTAAAAAACTCATTCGTAAAAACTAGAGACTAGGTTTCTGGTCAAAACGAATGGTTAATCTGCTGTATCATTCGCTTGTCGGAAAGACAATCGGCCTACGCGCCTCTCTCAAATATGACCTTCTCTTGTCTACTGTCTCGGAAGATTTATTCTACTCCCAAATAGCACTTCTTTGCACCTCTTATGACTCCTTCGTCCTCTAGAATCCCGTACCCACACCAAATACGAGCTGATTTGGTGAAATAAAGCACATTTCTACTTGCAAAACCCATCGAACAGCCATTTCCGGTGCTCGATCGCGGACATTTTCAGCTTTGAAGGCTATTTATAGGCAAATATCAATCGCTCCCTGACTTTTTATGCATCGAGAAACAAATTTAGTCATCGCTGAATCAGTAGCTTACCTTAAATCCCCACATAAATCAAACAATACCTAGAAAACAGACAAAACTTGCCTTCACACGTGTCATGAGCGGCCTTCGGCTTCTGTTCGGCCTTTGACCGGTTATCCCCCGTGGGCTTCGTGTCTCCCCCAGTCACATTATTCTGACACCGGACCAACCAGTCCTAGCAATAACCCCATAATGCCAGACGCCAGGCGGAGCAGCCCCTAGATTGCCAATTTTAAAGTCTTAGGTATGACCCGGCCGGGGTTCGAACCCACGACCTCCCGATCACGGGGCGGACGCCTTACCACTCCGTCGCGATATAACCTTCGTGGTTGAAAACGACGTTAAACACCAAATAAAGAAAGAAAGAAAGCCTTACCACTAGGCCAACCGTGCCGGTATTCAAAAACTAACTCTGTCAGGTGTGCATGGGTTGTGAAAGAGTCAATGCCCTTGCTTCTAACTTGGAAAAACATGTGAGGGGCCAATCACTAGCGAGGGGTGTGTCGGAAACACGTGGACAGGATCACTAGTGAAGGTATTTGTCAGACGAAAAGCAAGGGTATTCACTCTTTCACAACCCACACAAACCCGACCGAGTTATTTTCGAAAATCATCTATTTAAAGATACTTAGATTTTGTTTAACCTTCATGCACAACACCATAGATAACAGTATGCATCCTACCACTTCTGACACATACCAAAATTCAACAGACAAGCTGCCTCTTATGATGAGTGGGACTTTTATATGACCCCCCCCCCTCACACACACACCCAAAACACACACACACACACACACACGCACACACACCTACACACACACACACACACACACGCACACACACAGAACAGAGGGAAAGAAAAACAAGTCGCGTAAGGCGAAAATACAACATTTAGTCAAGTAGCTGTCGAACTCACAGAATGAAACTGAACGCAATGCCATTTTTCAGCAAGAATGTATACTCGTAGCATCGTCAGTCGACCGCTCATGGCAAAGGCAGTGAAATTGACAAGAAGAGCGGGGTAGTAGTTGCGCTAAGAAGGATAGCACGCTTTTCTGTACCTCTCTTTGTTTTAACTTTCTGAGCGTGTTTTTAATCCAAACATATCATATCTATATATTTTTGGAATCAGGAACCGACAAGGAATAAGATGAAAGTTTGATAATAATTTTTATATATTTAATTTTCAGAGCTTGTTTTTAATCCAAATATAACATATTTATATGTTTTTGGAATCAGAAAATGATGGAGAATAAGATGAACGTAAATTTGGATCGTTTTATAAATTTTTATTTTTTTTTACAATTTTCAGATTTTTAATGACCAAAGTCATTAATTAATTTTTAAGCCACCAAGCTGAAATGCAATACCGAAGTCCGGGCTTCGTCGAAGATTACTTGACCAAAATTTCAACCAATTTGGTTTAAAAATGAGGGCGTGACAGTGCCGCCTCAACTTTCACGAAAAGCCGGATATGACGTCATCAAAGACATTTATCAAAAAAAGAAAAAAACGTCTGGGGATTTCATACCCAGGAACTCTCATGTCAAATTTCATAAAGATCGGTCCAGTAGTTTAGTCTGAATCGCTCTACACACACACACAGACACACACACACGCGCACGCACGCACATACACCACGACCCTCGTCTCGATTCCCCCCTCTACGTTAAAACATTTAGTCAAAACTTGACTAAATGTAAAAATGGTATATCAGTCACGTGTTTCAGCAGGTGAAGAGCCAAATCAGCGACGGCAGGTCTATACCAACGCAGAGAAGACCAAACTGATCCAGCAACAGCTAGTTTTACTTCTGCACGCCCACAAGTGTCAGCGCCAGGCGATGGTTAATGGCGAATATACCTGTCGCCTGCCGTACTGTCGTACCATGAAGAATGTACTCAACCACATGACGATTTGCACCACAGGAAAATCGTGTGAAGGTGAGATTTTGACACGCACGTGTGTGTTTGTGTGTGTGTGTGTGTGTATATATGATATATGTGTGTGTGTGTGTGTGTGTGTGTGTGTGTGTGTGTGTGTGTGTGTGTGCGCGCGTGTGTGTGTGTGTGTGTGTGTGTGTGTGTGTGTGTGTGTGATTTTGGTGAACTGACTGGGATGTGCCAATCCTCTCTCAACACTGACTAACTCGCCGTGATATTCTTTTTACATTTAGTCAAGTTTTGATTTTATTCTTTTTGTTCACTGCTGGCTTTTCTCTCCCTCCTTTCAGTGGCTCATTGTGCGTCGTCAAGGCAGATCATCACCCATTGGAAAAACTGTGGCAGACATGACTGCCTCGTGTGCATGCCTCTCCGTCGCGTCGGCGTTCCCGGCAGACCTCGTGAGTTCTCTGTCAGGCCATAGACCAAATAGCCTGGACCGCCAACTCGTCACGTGACCCTTCGAGGTTACGACGCTCGACTTTCAGGGGCGCTTAGCGTCCGGTTTGAAAGGCCAGCGATTTGAAGACAGTGAAAAGAAAGCACGCTCCAGTTATTTGTGACAATGGGAGGTGACAATGAACTGGATTTTCCAAAACTCCAAACTAAACTTAACAAAACAAGAGCTGAGATATTCACCTAATATAACTTGATATGTTCCATATGCACTTTAGCTGAGTTTATTTTAGCATTTTCAGAACTTACCTCGGCAACTTCGTCCATGTTTACAATCGACACCGGATATGACATCCCCCTGATTTCTGAAAGGCCATGTAAGCGTTGGTTCCTAAATGCGAGAGACCGCTACCTCGTAATAGAGAGAAAGAGCGGAGAAAGACCTAGTTGGCGGTGGTTCAGGATAAATGGTCTATGGTCAGGCTAACGCTTTTCTCCTCTGAGCCAAAAACTACAAGCATTAACCTTAACGGGTCAAGATATCCGCCCGTGGCCGTGGTGACACGGGGTGGGACATGGAAACCGTTTCTGGGTCAGCACAAACAGGTTTGACATATAACGTGCGCCACACACAAGACAGAAGTCTTCATGTCTCACCCAGTCACATTATTCTGACACCGGACCAACCAGTCCCAGCACTAACCCCATAATCCCAGACGCCAGGCGGAGCAGCCACTAGATTGCCAATTTTAAAGTCTTAGGTATGACCCGGCCGGGGTTCGAACCCACGACCTCCCGATCACGGGGCAGACGCCTTACCACTAGGCCAACCGTGCCGGTATTCAAAAACTAACTCTGTCAGGTGTGCATGGGTTGTGAAAGAGTCAATGCCCTTGCTTCTAACTTGGAAAAACATGTGAGGGGCCAATCACTAGCGAGGGCTGTGTCGGAAACACGTGGACAGGATCACCAGTGAAGGTATTTGTCAGACGAAAAGCAAGGGTATTCACTCTTTCAGAACCCATACAAACCCGACCGAGTTATTTTCGAAAATCGTGTATTTAAAGACACTTAGATTTTGTTTAACCTTCATGCACAACACCATAGATAACAGTATGCATCCTACCACTTCTGACACATACCAAAATTCAACAGACAAGCTGCCTCTTATGATGAGTGGGACTTTTATATGACCCCCCCCCTCACACACACACACACCCAAAACACACACACACACACACACACACACACACACACGCACACAGAACAGAGGGATAGAAAAGCAAGTCGCGTAAGGGTTAAGGCGAAATTACTACATTTAGTCAAACTGTGGAACTCACAGAATGAAACTGAACGCACTGCATTTTTTCACAATGACCGTAGTCCGCCGCTTGTGCAAAACGGAGTGAAACTAACGAGCCTGTTCAGCGCGGTAGTGGTTCTGTGCTACATAGCACGCTTTTCTGTACCTCTCTTCGTTTTAACTTTCTGAGCGTGTTTTTAATCCAAACATATCATATCTATATGTTTTTGGAATCAGGGACCGACAAGGAATAAGATGAAATTGTTTTTAAATCGATTTTGGAAATTTAATTTTGATCATAATTTTTATATTTTTAATTTTCAGAGCTTGTTTTCAATCCAAACATAACATGTTTATATGTTTTTGGAATCAGGAAATAATGTAAGATAAGATGAACGTAAATTTGGATCGTTTTATATAAAAATATTATTACAATTTTCAAATTTTTAATGACCAAAGTCATCAAATAATTTTTAAGCCACCAAGCTGAAATGCAATACCGAAGTCTGGCCTTTGTCGAAGATTGCTTTACAAAAATTTCAATCAATTTGATTGAAAAATGAGGGTGTGACAGTGCCTCAACTTCTACAAAAAGCCGGATATGACGTCATCAAAAGTATTTATCGAAAAAAAGAAAAAAATGTCCGGGGATATCATTCCCAGGAACTCTCATGTCAAATTTCATAAAGATCGGTCCAGTAGTTTGGTCTGAATCGCTCTACACACACACACGCACAGACAGACAGACACACACACATACACCACGACCCTCGTCTCGATTCCCCCTCTATGTTAAAACATTTAGTCAAAACTTGACTAAATGTAAAACAGTTATATCAGTCACGTGTTTCAGCAGGTGAAGAGCCAAATCAGCGACGCCGGCAGGTCCATACTGACGCAGACATGGCCAAACTGATCCAGCGACAGCTAGTTTTACTTCTGCACGCCCACAAGTGTCAGCGCCAGGCGATGGTAAATGGCGAATTTACATGTCGTCTGCCGTACTGTCGTAACATGAAGAATGTACTCAACCATATACAGATTTGCACCACAGGAAAATCGTGTAAAGGTAAGATTTTGACACGCACGTGTGTATGTGTGAGTGTGTGTGTGTTCGTGTGTATATGTTAGTGTGTGTGTGTGTGTGTGTGTGTGTGTGTGTACCCCCGTTTCCACAGGTTTGGTTGCCTAAATCACCATAAGGCAACCATCCACACGTGGATGGCAACCTAAACTCTGGATGACAACCTAATTGTGTGGATGGTCGCTTCATTTAACACCGTTAAATTGACTTTTTTGACGGAAAGAATGTCATAACAATGTTCAAAATGACATTCTTTCCGTCCTCTATAGGCGACGAAATAGGTCAAATTTTGTGCATTTTTTAGTGCAAAATTCTTCGATGCCGGAGCGAGTACTGCACCCAGTGCTGTTGTAGTGCAAGTGCACTAGAAAGGCACTACACCCAGTGCCGCCTCTTAGGTAACCATCCACACTTTAGGTACGTGTGTGCGCGCCTGTGTGAGCGTGTGTGTGTGTGTGTTTGTGTCCAGCAGCGCATGTCATATTTATGTGCAGTGGGTGCATACGTGTGAATGTATTTGTGTGTGTGTGTGTGTGTGTGTGTGCGTGTTTGTGTGTGTGTGTGTGTGTGTGTGTGTGTGTGTGATTTTGGTGAACTGGGATGTGCCAATCCTCTCTC
The DNA here is from genome assembly GCF_037325665.1 of Littorina saxatilis. Lineage (NCBI taxonomy): Eukaryota > Metazoa > Mollusca > Gastropoda > Littorinimorpha > Littorinidae > Littorina > Littorina saxatilis. The sequence continues at coordinate 14,662,665 of NC_090250.1, read as the reverse complement.
AACACTGACTAACTCGCCGTGAGATTCTTTTTACATTTAGTCAAGTTTTGATTTTATTCTTTTTATTCACTGCTGCCTTTCTTCTCCCTCCTTTCAGTGGCTCATTGTGCGTCGTCAAGGCAGATCATCACCCATTGGAAAAACTGTGTCAGACATGACTGCCCCGTGTGCATGCCTCTCCGTCCCGTCGGCGTTCCAAACAGACCTCGTGAGTTGTCTGTCAGGCCATAGACCAAATAGCCCGGACCGCCAACTCGTCATGTGACCCTTCGAGGTTACGACGCTCGACTTTCAGGGGCGCTTAGCGTCCGGTTTGAAAGGCCAGCGATTCGAAGACAGTGAAAAGAAGGCACGCTCCAGTTATTTGTGACAATGGGAGGTGACAATGAACTGGATTTTCCAAACCTCCAAACTAAACTTAACAAAACAAGAGCTGAGATATTCACCTAATATAACTTGATATGTTCCATATGCACTTTAGCTGAGTTTATTTTAGCATTTTCAGAACTTACCTCGGCAACTTCGTCCATGTTTACAATCGACACCGGATATGACATCCCCCTGATTTCTGAAAGGCCATTCTTTCTAAAAATGTATTTATTTACTTTAAAAAAAGAAGTTAATAATGTATTCATTTAAAAAAAAATCTCCCTCCCTCTGTCTGTCTTGTCTCCGTGTCCCACCCCCATATTACCAAGGGAGGCTTCTTGACCCCGTTAAGGTCAACACTTGTTTATTTAGTTTTCATAGATACCTATTCGTCAAACCAGATTAAATCCGTTGGATTGAGGAAGTCAAACCTACAGTCTAGCTAACGCATGCAAATTCCGTGTCATACAGGGCTAAAACGCAAAACAGCAATAAACACAATGTACGTTGGATATTATTACTGTCTGCAATGACTACCAAACACAGCATTTAGATTTGAAAAAAGAACGCTCAAACACTAATTCTAAGTTCTTCCTCGCGTGTGTTGTCATCTTTTCAACTCCCCCCAAAACGAAATCTGTGTCTCTAGGAATGGCGCATGAAGTACTTAGGGTCGAAAGGTAGGACGAAAACTAGGAGTCGCGCAAAGTGCGTCACAATGAGAATTACAGTCTGAGATTCCTACTCAAAACACAGCCGTTTGCAATTTGAGTAACTCGGCGCTGGTGTGTGTTCACCTAATTACAACCCCTCATCTGAACTGTATATATAGCTCTTGGGGCGGTTTGAGACAGTTTTCTTGTTAGATATGATCCCTTTACATGTTCCAAACACTAACCTTTCTTGATCTCTGAGCCAAACAAACATTTAAGGCAAAGAGGCATGTGTTTCACTAAACGGGTTATGCGCTATTTTGATTAACTATGTGTCATGCCTGAACAAGCAATAAACCAGTTTAAATACAGGAAAGCAGGTCTCATGGAAATTCGCTACATGTTTGAACTAGCAAAAGACACGCAGTTTCTTCGATTACTTCTTTCTCTCAGAAACTTGTGTTCAACTGTCCTTTACGATGACATCCCCTAGAACCCCCCTCCCCCCCCCCCCCCCTTCCCCCCCTCCCCCCCCCTTCCCCCCTCTTATTTCCCGTTACGGTTGGTGGAAGTTCAGAAAGGACCTAAATGTCCAGTGTGTGTGTGTGTGTGTGTGTGTGAGAGAGAGAGAGAGAGAGAGAGAGAGAGAGAGAGAGACAGAGACAGAGACAGAGACAGAGACAGAGAGAGAAAGAGAGAGTGTGTGTATGTGTGTGTGTGTGCTCGCGTGTATGCATTCGTACTTGTGCGTGTGTGTGTTTGAGTGTGTGTGTGTGTGTGTGTGTGTGTGTGTGTGTGTGTGTGTGTGTGTGTGTGTGCCGCATGCGTGTGTTTGTGTGTGTAGCGATTAAGTGAATGTGTGTGCGAGAGAGCGGGAGGAGAGAGTGAGGGTGCATGACATTCATCTATGTGTCCAGATAAAAGTTCTTGTAGGAAGAAGAAACAAGTCGCGTAAGGCGAAATTACTACATTTAGTCAAGCTGTGGAACTCACAGAATGAAACTGAACGCACTGCATTTTTTCACAATGACCGTAGTCCGCCGCTCGTACAAAAGGCAGTGAAATTGACGAGCCTGTTTAGCGCGGTAGTGGTTGCGCTGTGCTGCATAGCACGCTTTTTTGTACCTCTCTTCGTTTTAACTTTCTGAGCGTGTTTTTAATCCAAACATATCATATCTATATGTTTTTGGAATCAGGAACCGACAAGGAATAAGATGAAATTGTTTTTAAATCGATTTCGGAAATTTTATTTTAATCATAATGTTTATATTTTTAATTTTCAGAGCTTGTTTTTAATCCGAATATAACATATTTATATGTTTTTGAAATCAGAAAATGATGAAGAATAAGATGGATCGTTTTATAAAAAATAAAAAAAATAAAAATAATAAAATAAAAATTGTATTACAATTTTCCGATTTTTAATGACCAAAGTCATTAATTAATTTTCAAGCCTCCAAGCTGAAATGCAATACCGAAGTCCGGCCTTCGTCGAAGATTGCTTGGCCAAAATTTCAATTTTATTGAAAAATGAGGGTGTGACAGTGCCGCCTCAACTTTTACAAAAAGCCGGATATGACGTCATCAAAGACATTTATCAAAAAAAATGAGAAAAAACATCTGGGGATATTATACCCAGAAACTCTCATGTAAAATTTCATAAAGATCGGTCCAGTAGTTTACTCTAAATCGCTCTACACACACACGCGCACAGACAGACAGACAGACAGACACACACACACACACACACACATACATACACCACACACATACACACACACACATACACACACACACACACACACACACAGACCGGCACGGTTGGCCTAGTGGTAGGCTAAGGCGTCCGCCCCGTGATCGGGAGGTCGTGGGTTCGAACCCCGGCCGGGTCATACCTAAGACTTTAAAATTGGCAATCTAGTGGCTGCTACGCCTGGCGTCTGGCATTATGGGGTTAGTGCTAGGACTGGTTGGTCCGGTGTCAGAATAACGTGACTTGGTGAGACATGAAGCCTGTGCTGCGACTTCTGTCTTTTGTGTTTATGTCAAAGCAGCACCGCCCTGATATGGCCCTTCGTGGTCGGCTGGGCGTTAAGCAAACAAACAAACAAACAAACACACACACACACACACACACACACACACCCACACACACACACATACACCACGACCCTCGTCTCGATTCCCCCTCTATGTTAAAACATTTAGTGAAAACTTGATTAAATGTAAAAAAAAAAAACACAAAAAAACAATGCGCGCCACATTTAGTCATTTAAGCTTGCCAATCCTCGTAATGCTGACTCTTCTTTTCAGGCGTTGCGCAGCAGCCCTTTCGCCAAGGACCAATCGTGGCTGGAAGAGCTCCCTGGAACTTTGTGGAAGGAGGATAGATTACCTGTCTTTGCACATGGTGCTGAACTGGCTGAACCATGGCTTTCTGTGTCCTGCGTAACCGTCTAACGATCTGTAAAAATCGTAATAACATGCCGTATGTATCTGGTAGGGTTAGGTACAATATATCTTACAAACTGTTCTGATTGTTGATGTTGTTCAGTGTTACTTTTATTATTATCATTTTTATTATTATTATTATTATTATTATTAGACGTATTATCATCATTGCTTGTATAGTTCAACTTGATCTTGTGGTGGATTTTGACCACACACACAAAAATATGCACGTGGTGGCACCGACCACTGTCTTTCCGCACATCTAATTTGTTTGAGGTTTCCCGTTACCATAGACTTATAGCTACGTACCGTCATCGACCTAATCGGGGCCCAGAGAGGAGGGGGGGAGGCGGGGCGGGGGGGGGGGGTGTGTGCTCACTGCTGTGATTGCTATTTCGTTTACATGCATTAGTGTCTGTAATTACTTTCGTTCAGGGCCCGTAAGTTTTACTATTATTGAAACGATAGTTTCATGCCGCTTTAAATAACGTATTGGATATCAAACCTTGAACTCATCATCATTCGATTACCACACGTATAAACAAACAGAAAAGGCAATCAGTTAAACACAACGGATGGTGAAGTATAGATAACCAGCAATCACATGAAATAAAGTACAGTCGCATACAGATTGTAGTATGAACACAGGCAAGCTCAGTGACGCAAAAAGAAAAAAAAAATATACACTGCAAGGGCGGATCCAGGATCTTAAGGAAGGGGGGGCACACCCAAACTTTTTTGCACTTTTGAATTGAGGGCGCAAAGCGCCCGAACATTTTAGGGGGGTCCGAGGGCATGCCCCCCGGAATTTGTTTTTTCAAGGAAGCAAAATGCTGCAATCTAGGGCCACCTGAGCTCAGAAACTGTCATTTAATCATCTGGCCAAATTTCCATTTTTAAGCCTTATGTTTTTCCTTTTTTTCAAATCCTGTGCATCACACCCAACGGTTTCCAACTTTTTGATATGCGGATGTGACGTCACGTGTTTAAAACTGTAATCACGCGAACAAAATATTGCTGCTGTGATCTTCGTTGGTTCTTGGCGTGTGCTTCTTGAAAACTTGACCAAGATCGATAATATTGTACTTGCTGGTGATCGGAGAGGAGAAATCTGATGAGGAGTCAGAAATCAGGCCCCCATGAGGCTGGTCAGTTTTTGGGGACCTTCTTTCCATTATTTCTTTTTTCCTCTCTCTCTCTCTCTCTCTCTCTCTCTCTCTCTCTCTCTCTCTCTCTCTCTCTCTCTCTCTCTCTCTCTCTCTCTCTCTCTCTCTCTCTCTTTTTTCTCCGTGAAGGGGGGGCCCGGGCCCCCTTCGCCCCCACCCCCCCTAAATCCACCACTACACTGATCGAGGCATACGTACCCTAAGTTAAGACTGAAAGTACTTTCAAATCAAACCGGGAAAGGGTGGCCGAGTGGTAAGTGCACTTGCCTCGGAAGCGAGAGATTGCGAGTTCGACCCTGGGTCGGGGCGTTAGCAATTTTCTTCCCTTCGTGTACACTACATTGGGGTGTGCACATTAAAGATCCTACGATTGACAAAAGGGTCTTTCCTGGCAAAAATGTATAGGCATAGATAAAAAAAAAATGTCCACCAAATACCCGTGTGACTTGGAATAATAGGCCGTGAATAGTAAATAATTATTCGCCGTAATCGCTTGAGATTTACTGGCCGATGTGAATGCGTGATATATTGTGTTAAAAATTCCATCTCACACGGTATAGATTAATATGTAAAGCGCTTAGATAACGTCAAGCGCTATATAAATCTCCCATATAAATAAAAATAAATAAATATAGATAAAAAACCGGCGCGCCAAACATCAATCATCAAAATCTGTCGATCTATCCGGCACACACACGTGCACACCGACCCCCACAAAAAAATGATTAAAAAAAAAGTATACAAAGTTCAGATCTTACAATCATTACAATTTATTTTGATTGATTCAGTCTTAGTTTAAAATGTTAAAAGAACAAGATGCCAGTTTTACAATTGTCAAGTTCGCCATGCCGTCTCTATCCACGTATTTTGAATTGCATACCATTCCCTCAGTGACTGGAGATTAATAAACTTGAATTTGAAATGCTAAAGCGTCTGTCGTCGGTCATTTCTTCAGTTCAGCCTGACTGCGCGAGTCCAGATGTGTTTGTGTAAAATTATGTCAATGCGTGTACTGCGGTGACCTTGTGTGTCAAGTCAGTCAGTATCCTTGGCACAAAGGGTCAAAAATCCACAAAATAAGGCGGCCTTAAAAAAATAAGCCCTTATTTTCAAAATAAGGCCTTATTTTTGAAAATAAGCCCCTATTTTCGAGAAATAAGGCCAGGCCTTATTTTGAAAATAAGGCCTTAAATCTCTATAGTCATTAAAAATGAAGGCGTAAAGAAACAAGGCCTTATTGATTTTAAGACCTTAATAGAATAAGGCCTTATTTTCGATAAAGCCTTAGGAAAATAAGGCCTTAAGAAAAATAAGCCCTTAAAAAAATAAGGCCTTAAAACAATAAGGCCTTATTTTTCTGCGCATCACTACTGCTCACCCTAATAGCAGCACACAACAAGGAACTTAGTCGATAATGATCGACAGGGGGGCGACTAATGGTTTAAATGTGAAATGTGTGTATAATAATGGGTGTGGGTCTGAAATGAAGTTAGGTAGTAGTTAACATTTGTTTTGAATAATTACGTGTATTGGTATTTTGACAATGTGGGTAGCATGGAAATGTAAGCATTTGAATGTAAGTCTTAGGTACCATTGTACCCAGGAAGTGAGACCAGAGATAGGAGTAGGTTGCAATAGCTTGTGTGGTCTTTGAGTTTTGTTTTTGGAAAGATATTGTTAAAGAAAAAGAAGACAATTACAGTAATGCAATATTTATTGTGAAAACCAACGATTGTACAAAGAACATGTGAAGCAACATTATGTCTATGATGGTGTGAAGAAAATTAGTTATGATTTATACTATTATTATTTAGACTTGAGACTGACAGTGTTGTGACGAGCGTTGGCTAATGGTAACGAGTACATATGTGTGTAGTTGTGGTGTGTGTGTGTGTGTTTGCGCGTTGGTTTGGATTATGGGTGTAATTTGTAAAACAGATGTGACAGTAATAATGGAGTTCGCATCAGTGAGGTTAGTTTGAAATGGAACACACGCACGTTTTTGAAAAAAACAATATGAAATTTTGAACCATGAGATCTTTATTAAAAAATAAACTGAACATCAGCAAAACATCAAAGCAATTATTAATAAGGTTTGAAAAGCTTGACTTACTATGTTAAATAGTGGATTGAAGGCTGAAAACGTTATTTACAAATTACATCTGAGATGGGGAGGGCGGGTGGGGGAAGTGCTGAAAGTGTGGATGAGAATAAAACAAAAATGCTGAGTGACAACAGGGAGGTTAAAGGCTGCCCTGTTCGTAGCGTTCATTAATTAATTCCAATTGTTTACATGTGCCAGTAATGTTATAAAACTGTACCTAAGGGGATATGATAACGATTGGCTGTAGCTTTCGAACACAGAACAAATTATTTCAGAATTGCAAAGTGGATTTGATAGTGTCGAATGTGAACAGAACAGTCTCAAAGTGAAAGTGGATGTTTTCCGGAAATTGCGAAGTTAACAAGAATACATTCTTCTTCTTCGTCGTTCACTAGATAACAAGAATACAGAAAAGCGCGCTTTCCTGCTTAGCACAATACACTACTGCGCCAACCTCTGCTTTGAGACACATGTTTACCGCCCTCAGCTAATTCAAGAAATCACCCCCCTCCTGCTAGGTACACGTGCACTCAAGTTAACCTCTGCTTTGACCTGTGTGCCAAGTCAGATGAGAGAGAGAGAAAGCGAGAGAGAGAGAGAGGGAGAGAGAGAGAGAGAGAGAGAGAGAGAGAGAGAGACAGACAGACAGACAGACAGACAGACACACATACATATACAGAAACAGACATAGAAACACAGAAGCGGAGAGACTCAAAGGGAGACACATACAAAGACATACATACAGAGAGAGAGAGAGAGAGAGAGAGAGAGAGAGAGAGAGAGAGAGAGAGAGAGAGAGAGAGAGAGAGAGAGAGAGAGAGAGAGAGAGAGAGAGAGAGAGAGAGAGAGAGAGAGAGAGAGAGAGAAAATGTAACTGATCTCGTGAGAACGGTTGAGGCCTTGCAAGGTTTTGACGGCAACAATAATTATTGTAGTTCTCTAAGACTTTATTTCTGTTTGATTTGTAATATGCTGGGAAGACATATTTATCAATTGATCAACAAAATAAAACATAATACAAAACGACACAACATTGTTAAAATCATTATTGGCCAACGTTGAACGTTAACAAAGGCCTCAATCTTCCCGCGCCGTAGACCAGATTAATAGGTGCTTGATTTTGGTATTTTGATTTACATAACATTAAACGTTTCTTGGGGTTCATGGTCATGGCAACAGCCATATTAATATTATATGATGTATAATATTATATTTCAGAATATGTGAATTACATGTCATCATACCAAACTGTCATACATTTTTATTCCTACATTATTCTGATTGAACACAACCAAACCTACTATCATTGAACACATCCAAATGCAAGCGCCTGTTCTTGACAACTTGCTTGGATCTCTTGTTTGGCCTGTAGGTAAAATGTACAATGTATTTTCTGATTTGTGCACAAAAGCTTCTTTTTTTTCTTTTTTTTTTTAACATAGCAATGTTTAATGTCACTGTATGTTTGAAAGACCATGGTCACATTTGTAAAACAAATGTTAAACTAGAAAATAAATAACATTTTGATTCATGATTTTTTCCTACACCTGTGCTGAAAATAAGACATAAAAATGTTGGTATATAAGTCACTCAAATGCAGTATAGTATGAATGGTTTGAGTTTGTTGCGGTTGACCCTGCACAGTTCGACCTATGATGTTTTTGTTGAACAATTTTGCCACAAACTCAGTGATGACCAATTTTGCCTTCACACCTCCCATAGGGTGACGGATTTCACAACTTCAAGTTCTACTGATGAACAATGTCACGTTGCCTTCACCCCTCCCATAGGGTGACGGATGTCACAACTTCCTGTGTACACAAACTGATGACGTATTTCACAACAAAATGGCGCTGCCCATGGTCAACCTCGAAACTAACCGTATGAATGGGGGCCTCCTGGCCCCCATAATAATTTAATGACACATATAGACACAACACGGCACACACACACACAGGGGCGGATCAGTTCATTTTATGGGGGGGGGTTTCCAAAAGTATATTGTGAAGATATGGGTGTGAAGGCGCGAAGCGCCGAGCCGACGGCGCAAAGCGCCTAGCTTGCTAGGGGGGTCCGGGGGCATGCCCCCCCGGAAAATTTTGTAAAAAAGGATGCAAAATGGTGCAATCTGGTGCATTTTGAGGATGATCATTACCAGTTTCAGGCAGCAGATTTTGTCACTGATTAATACCCCAAAAAAACACCATTTAAAAAAAAAATTTTTGGCTGGGGGGGGGTTTCCGGAAACCCCTGAAACCCCCCCCTCGTCCGCCCCTGACACATACACTCATACGCACGCGCACACTCTCGAACGCACACTATATGCGCGTGAGCGCGAAAAAAGAGATAATGAATGGAACAAGAGAAAACATTTCCAAACGATAAACATTATGACACTGGTTGAAATCGGTTGTCGCACCTGGACTCTCCTGTACCTACCCTAACGCATTTGCAACTGACACACACACACGCACTCACACACACAAACCTAGACACAAAGACACATAAAGACATTACAACACACAAACATCGTGGCACACACACACGCACGCACGCACGCACGCACACACCCCCTCTTTCTATCTTTCTCTCTGTGTCTAGCTGTCAGTCCCTCAGTTCGAAAATAAGCCCTTATTTTCTGAAATAAGGCCTCATTTGTGGGATTTTTGACCCTTTGTGCCAAGGATAAATCAGTGTGTGTGTGTGTGTGTGTGTGTGTGTGTGTGACAGTGTCAGTGTGCCACAGAGCCAGTGAGTCCAGATGTGTCTGTGTGTATGTCAATGCGTGTACGACGGTACGGCTGCGGTGACCTTGTGTGTCAAGTCAGTCAGTGTGTGTGTGAGTGTGTATCACAGTGTCGTGCCACAGAGGCGAGGTGGTGTGTACCCGCTGTGTGTGTGCGCGTCTCGTGTTTGACTTGAACCTCTCTCCGAGCTCTTGGCTCTCTCCCTCATTCGTAAAACATAGAATTTGATCTCTCGCTCTCCGGCCGCTGTCACGCCTTTCCCTCTCTTTGTTTCGAGTCCAACGCCTGAGTCGTCCCTCTCTAGCAGATTTCACTCCTGTTGGAACCTTATGTCATGATCATTTCCTAATGGAAATACACTGGTCAGCACATTACTGACACAGCATGATTTTCTCTGATTCTGTAGGTAAAATATCCTCGGGGTGTGGCTCAAACGTGCACACATTTGAAAACCAAATGAGAGTCACTTCCCTTCGTGCGCCAAAAATCAAAATCAAAACAATTCACTGGACGTGCATGGAAATAAATAATAGACTTAATAATAACACAGCAATACTCAAGCAAGCACCTATTTTGAATAGAAAGCTTTACTGTCAAAAACAACGACATTTAGTGATTCATATCCATGGATTCGCACCGCGGCAGAGCGGTTGTGTTAGGTCAGTTCCTCTTTCAAATTCAAGCGTGTAAGCTCAGCAGACGACGCATTAAGGTAAGCGCGGGTTAGCGTATTGTTGGTAAGGATTTTGGACCAAGGTTCAGGATGCAGTGCAAAACAGTGCGAAGCAATGGAATACGGACAGGATTCATAGGGGAAACGTGTGTGTGTGTGTGTGTGGGTGTGTGTGTGTGGGGGGTGTCGGGGAGGGGGTCAAGCAGAATAACCTTGTGAGAATATTTGACTGTGGTTACAAGTCTACACCACATGAATAAAAAAAACACCACAAGAAAGATATGTTGTTGGGGCGTTTAATTATTAACAAAACGTTACGTTCCCAGATATTTCGACCAGACAGACAAACACTAACTATACAGAAAAAAGCTTATCTGACAAAATGTTGTTTTGGGATTTCTACACCACATGGTTTTCCGCTTCCAGTCATAAACCTACACGTAACTCAGTGGTTTGATACAGCTTCAAGTGTCTTGGCCAGTGAAATAACAAGTTTGCTTCATAACAATATCCAAGAAAACGCACACAAAAATCCCGAATAATCTTAATTTGAAGTGTACAAAAAACCCACACATTTTTGGTAAACAATATTTTTGGGTTGCAAAAGAATGTTTGATCGACAAGGTTCTAAGAAGAATGCAAACCTCTTCTTCTTCTTCTTCCGTAGAGGACTGGGTTCTTGCGAACGTCTCAGAGTCCTGCGGTTGAGTCACTGTTACCGAGAGTGGCTAGCTCCGACAAACAGGGAGATTAAAAAGGTGGGGAGGTTTAAAACTATGGACGGGGAGAGTGCGTTCAGGGGACTCTCATGCCCGACTGCAGGAGACTGCCGCCGAGACGGGAGCGAAACGACTCCAGGGAGGGGGCCGACGATGATACCCGTGTTGGCAACTTATTCCAGTCGGAGATTGTGCGGGGGAAAAATGAGTTTGAAAGGGCTGGGTGGAGGGCGTACTCCTAGTGGTGCAGCCGGCCAGCTCCCCGTGTTCGAGGGTCGGAGGGAGAGGTGTACGCTGCTGCGGCGATGGCTACTAGTGAGTTTTTGACTTTGTACAACATCAATAGTCGCATGTTTTGGCGGCGGGTCTCCAGGCTGTCCCAGTTGAGTTTGTTGAGCATAGTGGTAACGGAGCCAGGGTTCCTGTCTGTGTAGTTGTTGAACACATACCTAGCTGCTCGTCGCTGGACCTTTTCAAGTGGAGCCTTTTTCTGTTCAAGGTGGGGGTCCCATACTGGTGCAGCATACTCCAGGGTGGGCCTGACCATTGTGGTGTAGGTTGCCGTCTTCGCCTTTTGGGTACACTAGTCCCTGAAGTTGCGTCGCAGAAAACCAACAGTCCGGTTCCCTTTAGCAGCCACGTTGTTGATATGGTGGGTTCATGTGGAATTGTTGGAGATTGTGACCCCAAGGTACTTGCAGCTTGTGACGGTTTCTAGCTTTTGACCATGAAGAACGTAGTCAAACGGGTGTGCGATTTTGCCTCTTCCATGGGTGATGTGGATGGTGTTGCATTTGCTGGGGTTAAAGCTCATTTGCCATGTGGTCTCCCATTCAGCCAGGGCATCCAGGTCTTGTTGGAGCAGAACTTGATCTCTTTTCGTCTTGACGTTTCTGTGAAGGAGGCTGTCATCTGCAAATAATCTCACTTTAGCATGCTTCACTGAGTCGGGGAGGTCGTTGATGTAGATTAGAAAGACGGTAACGAGCCTAATACGGTGATTTGTGGTACTCCTGATGTCACAGGGGCAATTGGAGAAAAAACTCCTTCAAGTGCTACTTGCTGTGAGCGGCCTACCAGGAAAGATGAGATCCAGTTTAGCGTTGTACCTCTCACTCCATATGATAGTACTGTAGTTTATGCAGTAGGCGCTGGTGCGGGACTTTATCAAAAGCCTTGGAGAAGTCGAGTAGGTATTGCGTTGACCTGGTCTCCATCAGCGAGGCCCTTGTGTAAGTTGAATTTACTTATTATTAAATTCAGGTGCAATATTGGTACAGTCATATGTGTGACACGGCCAAAACAGATTGAATCTCCCTCCCCCGTCGCCTGCAAAGAAACGGTTCAGAACAAGCTCAAAACCACGAACTATCCACCTTTTTCACGTCAGCAAATATTACGCCTAATACGCATGCGTGCAGAGAAAATTGGCGCCAAATAGGAAGTTTTCGCGCACAGTCCTTGTTCATCACACGAAGCGTAGAGGGGGCAGCCTTGTTCGTCCTTTGTGATTTTCAACCGCGAATTTTCAGATCCTACTACAAACTCACATCATGTTCGTCAAGAAAAGAGGTACTTTGTGCAAGATATTTCTCAATATTGTCGTTGCATTCTGCAGGGTTTAGCAGCTGAAGTTACATTTACAATCATCAGGTTCAACTTCCAACTTGGTTCAAGTCAACAAAGTCAACCGTAATTTTAATATTTTTATACAACTCAGACCTGCCATTATTTTGTGTCACAACTTCAGTTTTTCTTTCTTTTAGATGTCCACTTTTCAGTGCTGAGCAGATATATTTAAGGTAACAGCAGGCTTTGGGTGTTGTCTGATCAGTGATCATGAAATTGATGGCCTTGCTACTGCTTGCTTCAGAAGAAAAACAAGTTTACCAGGAAGAAGTTTTATGATCCGTAATACAGCGAAACGTTACTTTTAGGACATTGTTTTGCATTGAAATTTTGATGGTATTCTTAAACAGAGATGCTAGGCGACATGAGCATAGCTAGGTATGGCAGTCAGTGTTAACTTTCAATACAGACAATATTGACTTTTACCGCCAGGTTCACAGTTTTATCCCAAAAAATAATTCAAATTGTGTTGGCTTGATTGCTTGATACAAATTATAGTGGTAACTGGTATACCACCAAGTCCTCAGTTTGTTCCAAGAAATAATTTTGTGTCAGCTTGATTGCTTGATGAAAATAATAATTACTGCCAAGTCCACAGTTTTATCCAAAAAATAATTTCATGTGGGCTTGATCGCTGGGTGAAATTTATCGCAAAGTCCACGCTTTTGACCCAATGATCTGTGATGACCTACTTTTTGATTTAAAATGTGTGTCACTGTCAGTAATAACAGTCACATTACTTTGTTTGAGTCATTATAATTTTGTTCAGCTTGACCACCAAATTTCACTTTTGCTTGCACATGCTTTTACAGATGGCCGTGAGGAGGCTGTGCACTTTGACAAGATTACGTCCAGGATTGAGAAACTCTGCTATGGTCTTCACAAGGAGTTTGTACAACCAGTGAGTACAGTTCATATTACAGGCATGGGAATTGTCCGCCGAAAGGCAAATTTCCGCCAAATTTTGTTTTTGTTCCGCCGAAAAAGCAAAAGTGTCCCCCGAAAAAAATAATGGGGGAGGCAAAGATGGTTCTAAAAACTTAATTTAATGGCAAACTCGGAGCTCAGATGACACCAAATTGCACCACTTGGGTTATTTGGAGTGGAAAAAAATTCCGGTGGGGCATGCCCCCGGACCCCCCTTGTAAGGCTAGGTACTTCGCGCTGTCGACTTTGCTATTACTTAAATATTTTCAGCCTTTTTGACTGTTTTAATTTCCCGTGCCTGATATTACTAACTTTGCCTTCGTTATGTGTGTATCTGTTTCACATTTATGTATGCTTTTCTCACCTTCATTTCAATTAAATGATAGTGGAAATTATGGTATTTATATGGATACCTTGATCAATTTGGATCATTTGATATGGTTGTGCATGCCTTTGGCAGCTATCTTTTAGTACTTAATTTCATGTGTGTATAGCTGACTGTTCTGTTTAAACATCACAATACTGTGACTCATGCATACTGTTTGAGTAAGTAGCTGTGTCTGACATGTTATTTTTTTTGTTTTTGACTGATGTTTTTATATGATTAGTCACTCTCAACAGCTTGTTGAAAACAATATGCATTGTGTTCAACTTTCAGACAGCCATCACCCTGAAGGTGATCAATGGGCTGTACCCAGGCGTTACCACAGTGGAGCTGGATAATCTTGCGGCGGAGACTGCGGCCACCATGACCACTAAACATCCCGACTACGCTGTTTTGGCCGCTCGCATCGCAGTGTCCAACCTGCACAAGGAGACCAGAAAAGTCTACAGCGGTCAGTGTCAAATTTTGTCCAAATACAATTGAATGGAAGTTGGAACTGATGTCGTACAGTGGGACACCACACCCCCACCCCCCGCTTTTATGACCTCCATGCATCTGAGAAAATTGGGTCTTAAAAGGGAGTGAATTTGAAAATGTTATGAACAAAAACTCTGAGAAAACGGGGTCTGATAAGGGAGGGGGTCTTCAGACCTGGGAACCCATACGATTTTGTACGCATGATTGTCTAGAATACGATCAGTATGGTCAGTGGGGAAAAAAGATGACGAGAAAAATACCTCGACTACTTTTCTTCACAAGCACATCCCAAAGCCGATCGAGTTTATATACTACTCGGTGGGTGCGACGGATGCGTGTGAAGCATGGTTGAATCATGGATGTTCAAATGCTGTGGGGAGTACGCTCATTTTTCTAAAAATAAAAAAATACAACAACTTTGTTTGGGAATACTCCAAGCCTTACATCTAAAAATGAGCTTTTTTTTCTTCTGCAGAGGTGATGACTGACCTGTATGAATGGGTCAACCCAAAGACTGGCAAACACTCGCCCATGATATCCAAGGAAACCTACGACATCATCATGAAGCATGAATCGGTGAGTTGGTTTTTGTTGTCGATGGACACGAGACACCAAAAGATGTTGACATGTCGGGCCTGAAAGTGGCGAGTAGGAACATGTAATTGGCGAGTAAATTTTTTTATCTACTCGCCAAATGCGAGTGAAGTTGCTAAAACAAATTGTTGGTTTGGCTAGTATAAGTAGTAAAGTTTGCTCTCTGGCTGATACATGTTCCGAATCACTAGCCAAAGGCGAGTACACCATTTGTTGGACTTTCAAGGCCTGCATGCAACTTTAAGCAGAGCAGAAATAGCCACATGTCCGTTGTGTGGTGCGTTAACAATAAAGTATAAATGAAGGATGTGTTCGTTGTGTGTAGTGTTTGAGCCTTTTAAGTCACTGCTGATGTGTTATACATTTTATGTGATGTGTGAGAATGCATGTGCTTGTATTTTAAACATAGGGAATGCATTCCCTTTTGTTAGCTTTTTTGAATTGTCTTTTTGAAATAAATATAATTCCGTGCTGTGTCTTGATTTTTATTGTAATCACTGCTGTGTATTTGCTCAAACATTTTTATCTGATGTGTTATATTTTAATGTCAAGCCCTGCTCATGGTTGGTGAGTAGCAGTAATTATACGCTGTGTTAACTTTTGTACAGAAATCAAATTGTTCCAAATGTTAGATTTGTGGAGAAAGTGACATTTTAAGAATTGTTGGCTTTATTAGTTAACAGTTACACTTCTAATTCTATTTTATTTTTTTTTATTTTTCAGCGTTTGAATTCTGCCATAGTGTACGACAGGGACTACAGCTACAACTACTTTGGATTCAAGGTACATTTTCAGATTGCACCACCTGTGTGTAGTATTAGATTTCTATTTAAGTAATTGTGGATTGACTTAGTAATGCGGCACGCATGCATGTTTTTCTTTTGATTATGTGATCTGGGTTGGGTTGGTTTTTTTTTTGGGGGGGGGGGGGGGGGGGGTTGGATTAGTTCCAGATAACAATTTAGTTGATTCTGTTTCGCCATCAGTACAAATGTTTTGACCTGGGTAAACATAATTTCAGACAGTTCACATTAATATTCATTATTGTCATTTTGATTTAATTGCAGACCTTGGAAAGATCCTACCTTCTGAAAATTGACGGCAAAGGTAATGTTTTGTTTCTTTTAAACTGTGTTCCTATTTCAGTATTTGATTCCACACCTCAGTATAGATAGAATACAGAAATTAATATGTAAGCGCCTAGGGCTATATCTAGATTAGGTGCATAAAAATGGCTGCAGTATGCTATTGTCAAATTGACTGCTGCAGATCTGGTTTTTTCTTCTTTTTTTTTTCTTGTTAACTTGTTTTTGTTTGTATCCAGGTGAATGTTATTTCATTGCTTTGAAAGTTGAAGCTCCTTAGGGCTACAGGTTCCAGTACCATGGATGTTACATTTTGTATAATTAAGTGGTGGTGTGTTGCCTCATTTCTGTAACTTTAACTGTAACTCTCTTCTTTAAATTAAATTTCCCCTTTGTTTTCTTTTTCCAGTTGCGGAGCGACCCCAGCATATGTTGATGCGAGTATCGGTGGGGATACATGGTGAAGACATTCCAGCTGCGATAGAGGTACTGCTCAGTTTTATTCTCTGTGCCGTAGTCTCGGGTTTCAGTGACCATTGTTTTTGTCTGAGAGATCAGGTTCTGCTTTTGAAAGTCACTGCAGTATAATAGATTGCAACGTTCTGTTTTTAATTGTTAGTTTGTTTGTCAAGCTTACTTCATTTTTCATTTTCTTTCATTTTCATTACTTTATTGTCCCATCGCTGGGAAATTCGGGTCGCTTCCTCCCAGTGGAAAGCTAGCAGCAACGGAGTCGCGCTACCCAGGTATCTGCGTGTTTAGGTGTATTCAGCCACCTGCACTTATGGCAGAATGACCAAGGTCTTTTACGTGCCATTGTGATGACACGGGGGTGGGACATGGCTTCCGTCTCTGGGTCTGCACATAAAGTTGACCCGTGTCCGTCCCGGCCCGAATTCGATCCTGCGACCTTCCGATCACAAGTCCAGTGCTCTACCAACTGAGCTACCGGGCCAAGGAGACCAAGTAGCTCAGTTGGTAGAGCACTGAACTTGTGATCCGAGGGTCGCGGGTTGGAGGCTGGGGCGGACACTGGTCGACTTTATGTGCAGACTCTTAAGACTGTATCCATGTTCCACCCCTGTGGTGCGTAAAAGACCTCAAGTCATTCTGCCATAAGTGCAGGTGGCTGCTTACAACTTAACATGCACAAACCTGGGCTGCTGGCTTTTCACTGGAAGGAAGCCACCCGAATTTCCAAGCAATGGGACGATAATTTAATAAAAAGATGAAACAAGTAATTACTTTTGGTGAACATGTGGATGTCTGTAGAGCTTAACTGTATCTTGCATTCTGCTTTCATTATTACATGTCCCTTTCCGTTTTCATCTTACCAGTTCTGTGTTAACTTGACTAATGTGTGATAAATTGTGCAGACGTACAATTTGATGTCCACGAAGTGCTTCACACATGCCTCACCCACGCTGTTCAATGCTGGCACCTGTAGGCCTCAGCTGTCCAGGTACTTTTACTTCTACTCTTGAAAACATATTGCGATGTCAAATTGTTCCAGTCCTGTGATTGACACTATCAATAATATTCAGTGATTGTTCAGGCATGGGAATTGTCCGCCGAAAGGCAAATTTCCGCCAAAATGTTTGTTCCGCCGAAAAAGCAAAAGTGCCCGCCGAAAAAATAAATGGGAGAGGCAAAAATGGTTCTGAAAACTGAATTTAATGGCAAATTTGGAGCTCAGATGACACCAAATTGCACAATTTGGGTTCTTTGGAGAAAAAAATGTCCGGGGGAGCATGCCCCCGGACCCCCCTAGTAAGGCTAAGCGCTTCGCGCCGTCAACTTTGATATTACTTACAAATTTTCAGCCGTTTTTACTTTTTTCAAATTCCTATGCCTGATTGTTACAACTTGTGAAACATGGTGGTGTGTCAAGTGCTAGTGTCCCCTGAACAAAGTTAAGAAATGCGAGCAAAGCACTGGACATTTTGGTGTTGGTCTTTCTCACTGTGTAGGGTCATGGACCTCTCCTTAGTTGTCAATTCTGCACTCTTGTCACACCTGTCCTTAGTTGTCAATTCTGCACTCTTGTCACACCTGTCCTTAGCTGTCAATTCTGCACTCTTGTCACACCTATCCTTAGTTGTCAATTCTGCACTCGTGTCACACCTGTCCTTAGCTGTCAATTCTGCACTCTTGTCACACCTGTCCTTAGTTGTCAATTCTGCACTCTTGTCACACCTGTCCTTAGTTGTCAATTCTGCACTCTTGTCACACCTGTCCTTAGCTGTCAATTCTGCACTCTTGTCACACCTGTCCTTAGCTGTCAATTCTGCACTCTTGTCACACCTATCCTTAGTTGTCAATTCTGCACTCGTGTCACACCTCTCCTTAGTTGTCAATTCTGCACTCTTGTCACACCTGTCCTTAGTTGTCAATTCTGCACTCTTGTCACACCTGTCCTTAGTTGTCAATTCTGCACTCTTGTCACACCTGTCCTTAGCTGTCAATTCTGCACTCTTGTCACACCTGTCCTTAGTTGTCAATTCTGCACTCTTGTCACATCTGTCCTTAGCTGTCAATTCTGCACTCTTGTCACACCTGTCCTTAGCTGTCAATTCTGCACTCTTGTCACACCTGTCCTTAGCTGTCAATTCTGCACTCTTGTCACACCTGTCCTTAGCTGTCAATTCTGCACTCTTGTCACACCTGTCCTTAGTTGTCAATTCTGCACTCTTGTCACACCTGTCCTTAGCTGTCAATTCTGCACTCTTGTCACACCTATCCTTAGTTGTCAATTCTGCACTCGTGTCACACCTGTCCTTAGCTGTCAATTCTGCACTCTTGTCACACCTGTCCTTTGCTGTCAATTCTGCACTCTTGTCACACCTGTCCTTAGCTGTCAATTCTGCACTCTTGTCACACCTATCCTTAGTTGTCAATTCTGCACTCGTGTCACACCTGTCCTTAGTTGTCAATTCTGCACTCTTGTCACACCTGTCCTTAGCTGTCAATTCTGCACTCTTGTCACACCTGTCCTTAGCTGTCAATTCTGCACTCTTGTCACACCTATCCTTAGTTGTCAATTCACTCTTGTCACACCTGTCCTTAGCTGTCAATTCTGCACTCTTGTCACACCTGTCCTTTGCTGTCAATTCTGCACTCTTGTCACACCTGTCCTTAGCTGTCAATTCTGCACTCTTGTCACACCTGTCCTTTGCTGTCAATTCTGCACTCTTGTCACACCTGTCCTTAGCTGTCAATTCTGCACTCTTGTCACACCTGTCCTTTGTTGTCAATTCTGCACTCTTGTCACACCTGTCCTTAGTTGTCAATTCTGCACTCTTGTCACACCTGACTTGGCACTTGTGTGTGCAAATGCATCTGTTCGGATTTGTCGGTTTGTGTCACATAGACAAGTACTTACCACATTGAAGTTTGTGTAGAATTCCATGATTGCAGTTTACAGGAAGGTAGGGAGATGGTAAAAATTCTCCTGGTTTGAAGGCTAACGCTATCCCCATGCATGCGCATCTGATAGACCCGCAGTTTCTGCGAGGAATGGAATTTTAGTGTTATTAACTACCTTGTTGATTGTTGTACACACCACTGCTGCTAGAGTTCTGCATACCGCTTTTAAAATAATTCTGATGTGACATGAACATATATTCCCTCGTAACCTGCATCAGTGAATTGACTCTGAAGTTTGGTGCTTGCGTTTCAGTTGCTTCCTGTTGACCATGCACTCGGACAGCATTGAAGGAATCTACGACACGCTGAAGCAGTGCGCCCTCGTCTCCAAGAGTGCTGGCGGCATCGGACTCAATGTGCACTGCATCCGTGCCACTGGCAGCTACATCGCTGGGGTGAGTCTTTGCCGCTTGTATTTATTTATTTATTTTTAAAGTTAATCCCAGTAAATTGTAATATTTAATGAGTTGTCAAAGAAATGAGAATGATGTTTGATTTGTGTCAGATTTTTTTAGATATTTTTCTTTTAAATCGTGCTAGTCTTTCAGTTACAATAGTGAACCTTGCAGAAGCTGTTCATAGTAAGCGATAGAACAACAAAATATTCCATCTGTATTTTCAACGGTGACTGTGACCGGACATTTGACTTTTTAGCAACATATATGATCTACTTGGTTACACTGTAACAAAGTAACATATTTTCCTTGTGTTTTCAGACAAACGGCCACTCCAATGGACTGATCCCTATGCTTCGTGTGTACAACAACACCGCTCGCTACGTGGACCAAGGAGGGAACAAGGTTTGTCCGAGTTTCTTCTTATGCAGGCCCTTTTGACAACTTCAGCTTTCAAAATGAAATGACGGTCCAAAGCCTTCAGGTTGATTGAAATTAAGTTATGTAAAGTCACTTCTCACGGGAACCAACCTGGTTCGCTTCAAGTTCAAGTTGACACATGATCTGCAATTTTTCGAATATGCTGATACTTTAACCCTTTTTTGGGACAGCGGACAGATCAAGAAGTTCTATCTGGAACCCAT
Source organism: Littorina saxatilis (assembly GCF_037325665.1). Classification (NCBI taxonomy): domain Eukaryota; kingdom Metazoa; phylum Mollusca; class Gastropoda; order Littorinimorpha; family Littorinidae; genus Littorina; species Littorina saxatilis. Next base: position 14,642,221 of record NC_090250.1, on the reverse strand, counting down.
CTGAGTAAGAGTTGTACTTGTAGCAGACAAAAAAAAGAAGGGGCTGTTTTTGCACAGTTTTAGTGGCATATTGACTTTTCGTGAAGCTCTGTGGAAATGACATCAAATGTAGTGAAAAATTAGTGTACATTATAAGACTTGTTCAGTGTAAAAGTGAAACCTCATAAGGGCGCTAAATCAAGAAATTGCAGCTGTTGTATAACTGTACATTTCACAAAACCCATATGTGTTTTGCAGAGGCCAGGAGCCTTTGCCATCTACCTCGAGCCCTGGCATGCTGACATCTTCGACTTCCTGGACCTGAAAAAGAACACTGGAAAGGACGAGTCAAGGGCGCGGGATCTGTTCTATGCCATGTGGATCCCTGACCTGTTCATGAAGAGGGTGCAGGAGAACGGAGACTGGACGTTGATGTGTCCTAGCGAGTGTCCCAACCTGCACGAGGTCTGGGGCGAGGAGTTTGAAAGGCTCTACACAAAGTGAGTGGGTTTTGAACTGTGTGTGCATGGGATTGGGGCATGGGTGGGATTCTTCCGGAAATCCGTATTCATAATGTCTATGGTTTTGTGGATGATAAAGTATGGGGTGTGAGCACTTGAACTGAGGTCTGCCTGCAATTTTTTTGTGGCAGCAAGTTGGTTCGTCATCATGAATTTATCGTTGACAGAAACGTCTGCTGTTGGAGTTTTTCAGTTAAAAATGACCATGTTATTTTCCTGATAACAGGTATGAAAGTGAAGGCAAAGGAAGGAAGACGATGAAGGCGCAGACGCTGTGGTATGCAATCATCGAGTCCCAGACAGAGACAGGGACGCCTTACATGCTGTACAAGGACGCATGCAACCGCAAGTCCAACCAGCAGAACCTGGGCACCATCAAGTGCAGCAACCTGTGCACAGAGATTGTGGAGTACAGCAGTCCTGATGAGGTGTGGCTTTGGGAGATGTCTCATAAACTGGATAAGGCCAAGAAATATTTGTTCAATGTTTATGATTCCCAGACCGATTTGTTTTAATCTGCAAAAATAATATGGGTATTTAGGAGTGAACAGTTATACAACAGCTGCTATTTCCGGATGTAGCGCCTTGTGAGGTTTCACTGTCGCACTGACTAAACGAGTCGTAAATTTCACGCTGACCCGTCAGAAAATAACAATAAAATTTATCTTAAATTTGAAGACTCGTTCTTGCAAACTTTGCATGCAATCTTTGCCCACAATATTTTAGGAATTTGTCGCCCCCTTCTTGGCTCTTGGAGCACTGCTTATGAATTGCCAGCAGAGCAGATTTTTCTCTTCAAGCGCTAAGAGCAACCTTTACATTGTTTGTCAATGCTTATCAAATGCATAGTGGTGTTGCAAGTGTTGGTTGGTTTGGTTTTCTTTCCGGCTCATTAAATGTCTCTGAAATTCATGTCAATTTTAGTATTTTGAGGTCTGAATATGTCAGTGGTACAGTAGTACCTGCGATGAAAGGACACCCTTGGACCAGCCTAAAGTGTCCCTACATTGCAGGTGTCCTTTCGTGACAGGTATACTTTGGTAGAGATAATATAAAAACGGACAAGAGGTGTCCTTTTTAGGGAGGTGTCCTCTCATGGAAGGGTCCACACATCGCAGGTACTGCTGTACCACTCTCCTTCATCCTTGACTTTTCCAGCAAATTCGTAACTATTCATGATTGTATTTCAGGTGGCAGTGTGCAATCTGGCCTCCATCGCTCTCAATATGTACGTGGACCAAAAGACGAGGACGTTTGACTTTACCAAGTTCCACGAGGTGGTGAAGGTTATGGTGCGAAATCTCAACAAGATCATCGACATCAACTTCTACCCCATTGAAGAGGTAAAACAGTGTCTGGAATGAAAAAAGTATGTGAAAGATAAGGCTGGTAAATACTAAATTACGGAACAAGAATTTAATTTAATCATTGATGTGCATAAGATGGCTGTATTAGATCTTTTTGATCTCTATTACGTTCAATCACTCGCACCCTCTCTCCCTTTTTGGTTTTATGGTATAATAGGTGATCCTATAAGATACCGAGCTTATACATCTACTCGTTGTGTGGATTATGTCAATAAGGTGAGCATTGATTACTGGTAACTACTACTGTGGATATGTTAATAACTGAAGCAATCAGGAGGAAAGTGTTCTTAATGTTGCTAGTAGTATTGTTAGAATTTCCAGTTGCTTTCTTGCCGATACAGTGGAACGACTTTCAAAAATCTAAGAAAATCAGGTGTTAAGAGACGGCGAGTCTTGAAATGGAGGTAAATTTACAAAGGCTATGAACAAAAAATCTGAAAAAAGGGGGTCTTATAAAAGAAGTCTGAATTCTTGAAATTATTTTGGGGGATGGGGGGGTCCGGGTTTTTAAAAGGGTTGTTCTTCTGTATTACAGAAAGGTCTGTGTTAAATCATCTTACCACATCTTGGATGTTCTCTGACTTTCAGGCTCGCCGATCCAACATGAGGCACAGGCCGATCGGACTGGGGGTGCAGGGCTTGGCGGACGCCTTCATCCTGATGCGATACCCCTTCGACAGCCCAGAGGCGCGGCAGCTGAACAAGGAGATCTTTGAACACCTGTACTTTGCCGCTCTGGAGGCCAGTTGTGAGGTGGCCGAGAGGGACGGTGCGTACGAGACATACCAGGGATCTCCTGTCAGTCAAGGGGTAGGTTTTGCGTTGATGCTTTAGTTGATTTGATTGATCGGTCGAGAGATTATCCTGCTTCAGAGCAGACTTGCAGGGGTTTTGTGTGTATGTGTCCGTTTCAATTATCACTCTTGACATCAACATATTTCTATTTTGCACATACAAAAAGCTAGGGGAGATGGGTGCGTCGGCTTTTATTAAAAAAATAATTATTTTTACATTTTTTTTTTTCTTAAGATAATTACTTGATCCTTGGCATCTCGCTGAAATCTTTGGTTACTTTTTAGGGCTGAATAAATGTGAATGAAAATGAGAGAAACATTGATCTTACCTGGTAGTTTTCCAAGCAGTACACAGCTGAATTGGGTTTTTTAGTTGATAATCAATGTTTGACTGTATGCTCTCTGCATGTAGCACTAGCAGGAATCTTTGTGCCTTTGAAAGCCTCAAGTTTTTGTCATAGAATTCATCACAACACTCAAGAATTTATGAACTTGCGTTGCTTTTCCTTTTGCTTATCTTCATTTCTGTTTCCTGTACAGATCCTGCAGTTTGACATGTGGGATGTGAAGCCCTACACAGATCTGGACTGGGACGGCCTCCGAGCCAAGATCGCCAAGTGAGTTCAGTCCTCCTCTTTATCTCCCCCTGGCATTCCGTTTCGTGTGAACAGTTCGACAAGACTCATTTATTGTGAAGCAGTAAACGACACTAAGGTCATGTGTGAATGAGTGCCTGTCTTTTATCCATTTAGGAGTACAACAAAATGTATGCAAATCTGAAAATTTGTTCTAAATTTGTAACTTGTAAACCTGTTTTGGTCCATTTTCTTTTCCTTCAATGATAGTGAATAATCTCTCTTTTGTTCTAATTTTAAAACTTTAAAAACATCTTTCTTGGCCATTTTCCATTCTGATTTTTGTCTGTGCAATGGTAGTGAATGATCACTCCTTTGTTCCAATTTTGAAACTTTTAAACCCTTTTTTTTTTTAATCTTTTTTGGTCATTTCGAATCCATTCTCATCTGTTGATGCAGTGATACTGAATGATCTCTTGTCCACAGACATGGCGTACGCAACAGCCTCCTGGTGGCCCCCATGCCCACAGCATCCACAGCACAGATTCTGGGCAACAACGAATCCATCGAGCCCTACACCTCCAACATCTACACACGCCGAGTGCTGTCTGGGGAGTTCCAGGTACATACTTCATCTCATATTGTGTTTTATCCTACATACGTGAGAGAGATATATATATACCACTCATGAGATAACAATATCGTTCAAACCACTGCTTACAATGCTGAGTCACCGAGACAAATGTCATTCTGGAAACACTTTTGCGCTCGTTGTTTCCCGTGGAAGAATTTTGAGAACGTACACGTCAAGCTATGCTTTCTAGAGTGAGGTCTCTTTGCTTTGACGTAAAAGATTACATGAGGTTCAGAAAAGATCTGGGTTCTATTTGAAGCGTCCTCAATTTGGGCACTTCAACTGAGGGATGTTTGGAGCAAAAGATACGCAGGTACTGTATGTGGGATAAATGGAATACTACATGTACTACATGTACAGTAGTACCTGCCATATCCGGTCACCCATTAGTCATTGCAAAGGTGACCGCAAATATCAGGTGGCCGTCCATTACAGGCCCCCTCCTCCTCCAAAAAAAACCCCAAAACACGATCAAGTTTTCATGAAGAAAAGAAAGCGATCATCCATGAGCCGCCGATTCATTGTCTCTGTTAGTTTTGCTTTCGTTTATACATCTTAATTATTTGCGTGTTTAACTCGATCGTCCTGGCTAAGCTATTGTTTCGTATGTTTCTATGTGTGTTGTTTGGATTATTATATATGTATTTGAGTGTCAGATAAACAAGTGTTTCAAACTCACATCAGCTGTGATCGATCCGGAAGTGACTGCCGTAAATGTACATGTATGCGCATGTCTGTATTTACAGTTTGCGCATGCGTAAGTATTCATGTCGTCTGCTCGTGCTGTGCATTCTGTGCACACAACACACACACACACACCACAGGCGCTCGCCCGTGAAAGTGACAAGTGGCCGTTAAGTGGCCGCTCCTGTCGAGTAAGAGGGGCACCTTTGGGCAAAAATCAGTGACCGTTGACCGCGTCAGACAGGTTAACGGCCATTAAGAGTCAATTATAGAAGGAAAACTCATTAGTCATGGGAAAGCTGGCCGCTCCGGGCAGGTTCACGCCCACGAAAGGGCCGGAAATGGAAGGGACTACTGTACTAGATTTACACGAGTTGCTTTTTCAAATATTCAGGCAAGAGAATCTTCCTCCGTTTGGCGGAAATCCGCCTTTTTGATGAGCCCCAGGGTCATCTCTGAGATTGGTGTAAATCCGTTGAGAAAATTTGTTTTTGGGGGGGGGTACTTTCACCCGCGTAACACAGCTTCCATCGGCGATAGTTTATTCTCAATTGGCGTATTCTTGTTTGGACTGAATGTTGCTTGTACGAAATTTTCCGAGTAGAACCCGGGGATAAGAAAGCTGTCGGAAACAGCCGAGCAAGTGGTTTTATGCTTGTTCCGGAATTTGCTGAAGATTTCCCAGCGCTTTCTTTGTTTTCACGGATAGTGCACTTTCTTGACCACGCGCCATTTTGGTCACCATGCATCTACGAAAAGCGAAAAGGCCTCTGCGGCCGAAATCAACTCAAGTGTGAAAAACAAATGGCATTTTGGTTGGCTTGAGGAGAGAGTGAAGACTTCGATCTGGTTGACGAAAGGCAAAGTCAAAAAAGAACACACAGTGGAGCTCTCTGTTAACGATTTTGAACACATTGGTGAGAAATTACTGCAGCTTCAAGTGCACTGTTTTGTAAAGTTATGGCAGACCTGTTTACCAGTACGATTTGGGCGTATTTTGTACGCCATTATCGGTACGCAAATACGCGACACACACACAAAATACGCCTAAGAAAAAGTCTAGAATACGTTTTCCGGTGTTGGTGTGCTGATTATGGGATCGTACAACTGGTTTCGGTCGAAGGGAGATAACCATCACAGCGAGTCTTCAGCTGTGGAAACCTTGTTCAGTTGTTGGCACGTGCGATCGTCTGGACAATCGTGGCAAAATGAAGCGGAAAAATGTGCCAGTTTCGGATGACTGTACCAAATCTAAACAGCAGAAGCAGCAGATTTTCTTGGAGAAATATAAGAAAGAGCCAGGAATTGTGGAGTCTACTATGGGAAAAAGTCATGCACACTGCAAGTATTGTAAATCAGATTTCTCCGTTGCCCATGCTGGGAAATATGACATCGAACGACACTGCAGTTCCAAATCTCACGTGGACAAGGTTGCTGCAAAGAAATCCGCTGAAAGCTGCCAAGGAATTATGAAGTTCTGCCAGAAGAAAAGGCTGTAGTCCGTGCTGAAGCAATGTTTTCTGAGATGATTGTAAAAATGAACTTGCCACTGTCAACCACAGATGTTATTTCACGAAATTATCAATCTGTTTGGAAGACACTGGTTATAATGCTATAAACTGACAGGTAAATAAAATTGTTTTATCCCAGTTGTATTGGAAGGAGTGAAATTCTGAAGGTCTTCACAAAGACATGCTATTCTTACACAAACACGTTTGCACCCACGCGTACATTTTCCCTAGCCCATATGGCTTTGCTTGCAAAGTACACCAACTTTTTGAAAAATACACTCAACTTTTTGGGAAAGTACTCTTGCCTCGGGTTTAGGGTAAACAGGTCTGTTATGGTGTCTCCTGGTGCACGTCTTAGGTTTGGAAAAAGCAAAAAACCCTCAGCTTCAGGGGGCGTTGCACCCTGGCCCCCGCATTATTTTCCTCTTTTTTGATGATTTCCAGTTCCCATGCCTGAATATTGAAAAGCTCACTTTTGCTTGCAGTGCAATATTTATAAAAGCAACTCGTGTAAATCTAGTACGGCACTGCAAGCAATGTAGTATTCTGTAAATAGTACTATAATCTGATATTGACATTGTACTATGCTGTGTGCTAGTACGGCACTGCAAGCAATGTAGTATTCTGTAAATAGTACTATAATCTGATATTGACATTGTACTATGCTGTGTGCCAGTACGACACTGCAAGCAATGTAGTATTCTGTAAATAGTACAATAATCTGATATTGACATTGTACTATGCTGTGTGCCAGTACGACACTGCAAGCAATGTAGTATTCTGTAAATAGTACTATAATCTGATATTGACATTGTACTATGCTGTGTGCCAGTACGGCACTGCAAGCAATGTAGTATTCTGTAAATAGTACTATAATCTGATATTGACATTGTACTATGCTGTGTGCCAGTACGGCACTGCAAGCAATGTAGTATTCTGTAAATAGTACTATAATCTGATATTGACATTGTACTATGCTGTGTGCTAGTACGTTCTTTCAGTTCAAACCAGTCCTTTCTTTGTGCTCGTTTTCAAATTATTATTTTTCCTGATATTATTTTTAAGACCTTGCTCTCTCTATCTCTTCCTCCCCATCCCCACTGGGTGAGTGAGAGCTGATGGCCCCTACCTTGCCTTAAGTTCTTGAAAACTTCTGAGTTTGAAACTTATTTTAAACTTATTTTCAGATTGTCAACCAGCACCTGCTGAAAGACCTGACTGACCTGGGCTTGTGGAGTGACAACATGAAGACGCTCCTCATCTCTGAGGGCGGATCCATTCAGGTATAGACCATAAAGAGCATTGCAAATGTTTGTGTGTCTGTCTTTTGTCTCAAATCTGCGTGGATGATATTCATGGACGGGATTCTACCAGTTTGTTCAGGAAATCGGGATTCGTATTGTCTGGTAACGTATTTGGTTGTTAATTGGGGGGCCCGGTAGCTCAGTTGGTAGAGCACTGGACTTGTGATCGGAAGGTCGCAGGTTCGAATTCGGGCCCGGGACGGACACGGGTCAACTTTATGTGCAGACCCAGAGACGGAAGCCATGTCCCACCCCCGTGTCATCACAATGGCACGTAAAAGACCTTGGTCATTCTGCCATAAGTGCAGGTGGCTGAATACACCTAAACACGCAGACACCTGGGTAGCGCGACTTCGTTGCTGCTAGCTTTCCACTGGGAGGAAGCGACCCGAATTTCCCAGCGATGGGACAAAAAAGTAATGAAAATGAAAAAAAATGAAATTATACAAATCCTTCAGCGTCTGGGGGCCCCCAGACCCCCCCTTAAAATTCTTCAGCGTCTGGGGGCCCCCCTTAAAATTCTTCAGCGTCTGGGGGCCCCCCCTTAAAATTCTTCAGCGTCTGGGGGCCCCCCTTAAAATCCTTCAGCGTCTGGGGGCCCCCCTTAAAATTCTTCAGGATTCATGACATTTTTCAGTCCCACCCATGGATATTGAAGGGAGCATATCCAAAATTGGTGCGTGCTTGTAAGTGTTGTTTCCCTTGAATCAGTTGCACATGCAGAACTACTTTGTGTCTTTAAATCTGGTTGCCGGTAATTTTCTCTGTGTCCGTGTACTTCTGTACACTGTTGAACCTGTCTATAACGACTTCCAAGAGACAGAAGTATGCGCAAAGTAGAGTAAGATTTTGCAGAATTTTATTTTATTTATTTTTTTAATACACAAGTGTTTGCTATGGGCAAGTCAAGTGCATGATATCGAAAGTAAACATGTTCCAAATAAGTACGATTTTGCACAGAATTTTTTTTTTATTTTAAATTCACAAGTGTTTGCTATGGGCGAGTACATAATATCGAAAGTAAACTTGTCAGGGATCTCTTGGGGCGGTTGTTGTTGGAAGGGGTTTATTATTGAAAGGTGGTCCCCAGGCCAGGTTAAACTGTTAAACTGTGTTGGCTTATTTTATTTAGCATGCAGCTCAATCGTTTGTGTGCTAGCTCAGAAGCGATTCTTTGTTTCACTTGTGTTGCACTGGCTATTGGCACTACCATTACAAAAGCACAGGAAAGAAAGTTCTCTAACCATGCTGTAATTCATCGCAGAACATCAAGGGAATCCCTGAAGATCTGAAGGCTCTGTACAAGACGACGTGGGAGATTTCACAGAAAGTGATCATCGAGATGGCCGCAGAGCGAGGGGCGTTCATTGACCAGAGCCAGTCGCTCAACATCCACATAGCGCAGCCCAACTACGGGAAGCTGTCCAGCATGCACTTCTTTGCATGGAAGATGGTAAGTTTTTTTTTGCTTCTCTAAAGAAAATGTGAATGAGATGTTTTGCATTAATTTATTATTTTCTGTACATTTTGAAGAGATTTCAGATCATTGATTTGGCGCCGACCAAAATTGCTTGAAAGTTGGGGGCAAGTTGGTTAAAAGTCTGCCATGTGAACCGCACTTAAAAGGCACAATGAAAGTCGGCAGCTCTGTAATGTACATTTGTTCACATTAGTGTTACGCTCAAAACAAATAATCACAAGCATGCAATAGTCCGTTCTTGTGAGCCCTAGAACCTATTTCTAATCCCAACTCTGTGTAGCGGTCAGAATATGAATAATAAAAGTTTGTTAAAATTGACTTCACTTGGCTTTGTAAAAGTTTGTTGACCTTGTTTGCAGGGCCTGAAGACGGGGATGTACTACCTGCGTACGAAGCCAGCAGCCAACGCCATCCAGTTCACCATCGACAAGGAGGTCCTGGCCCAGGCCACTCAGGAGGGGGATAAACTGGCAGTCGACAAGCTGCAGATAGGTGCTGCAGGCGCTTCAAAGGTAAGATGCAAATCGATGATTCAGCCCTGAAAGTAAAAAAAAAAAAATGATGATGCAGCCCTAAAAGTCCAACAAATGTACTAGCTAGAGAGCAAATTTTACTCGCCAAACCAACCATTTCTTTCAGCAACTTGTCTCATATTTGGCGAGTAGATGAACATTTTTACTCGCCAGTTACATGAAAATACTCCCCTCGTTCAGGACTGTGATGTTTGGAATGATCCCCGCAGGTAGTCATGATGACTGCTACTAGAAATCATCTGCCTATTAAACTGATTTTGGAAGAAATTCTGTTGGATGTGCATGGGTTGTGAAAGAGTTGAGTAGAAAGTTTGCCTCAATAAAACCATGAGTATTCACTCTTTGACAACCAATACAGAATGAGTGTTGGGCAAATGATTTCTGGTAGCAGTATTTATAACCAGCCATGGGGATCATGCTAGCTTAAAAAAATAAAAAATAAAACCACATTAGACATTCACAACAATGGGGATAACAATATACCATGTGTTGGGAAGCAATATTTTTGTGTATCGAGTCCTACTGACCAGGCATGGGAATTGTCCGCCGAAAGGCACATTTCCGCCGATTTTTTTTTTTTTTTTTCCGCGGTAAAAGCAAAAGTGTCCGCCGAAAAAATAAATGGGGGAGGCAAAAATGGTTCTGAAAATAGAATTTAATGGCAAACTTGGAGCTCAGATGACACCAAATTGCACTATTTGGGTTCTTTGGAGAAAAACATTTCGGAGGAGCATGCCCCCGGACCCCGCGCCGACGATTTTGATATTACTTACAAATGTTCAGCCTTTTTAACTTTTTTCAATTCCCATGCCTGCTGACTTTTGCATGTCTCAACAACCTTTTGTGAAAGAGTTTATTTTATTGCCTGAGAAGCAATAATCACAGAACAGCAGCCGTGTATACAGTATTCTAGAAGAAATGTATTCAGTTGCTGAACATAATAATAATAATATGGGAGATTTATACAGCGCTTTACGTTCTCTAAGCGCTTTACAATGAAAAAAACATACATATACATACAAAGCAAAGTGAAAAAGCATGTGCAGCAGCATTCAGCACACAAGTGAACAACGAAACACTACATCAATACAAGCTGCAAGCATACTAACACAGGCAAAACATTCAAACACCTGATTAAAAATGCACCATATTGAAATAAAAATTAATCAAAATACTGTGTGAAGTGTGTTTTAAGGTTTGATTTGAAGGAACAAAAAGTTTGGCATTGTCGGATAGAGTAAGGGAGAGAGTTCCACGCAACGGCTGCAGAGTGGGAGAAGGCTCTCTGACCGTGGTGTTTGTGACTAAAAGAAGATAGACGGAATGTTCTAGTGTCTACAGAGGAGCGGAGGGATCGTGAGGGTGTATAGCGTGTGAACAGGTCAGACAGGTAGGATTGGGCTGAGCCAGATATTATTTTGTAGCAGATACAGCAGCACTTATATTGGATTCTCAGCTCTACAGGGAGCCAATGAAGTTTCTTAAGCAAGGGGGAACAGGACTGGGACCGAGGGGCTTTGCAGGCTAGCCGGGCTGCACAATTTTGAACGCGCTGCAAAGGATGGATGACAGACTGAGGACAGCCAATGAGAACAGAATTTCCGTAGTCTAATCGAGAAAGAATGTAGGAGGAAACAAGGGTCTTGGTGGTATCTTCGGTAAGGTATGGGCGGATAGAACCTATTCTCTTAAGCTCGATGTAAGCGGACTGACAAGACTTTCATAACATGGTGTTTCATGGAGAGCTCGCTATCAAGAAAGATGCCAAGATCACGGACGGAGTCTGAGAATTCAATAGTGCTGCTGCCTAAAGTGATCATGACACTGTTTCCCACTCCTGCGGTATTGGTAATGCAGAAGCAGGAAGACTACTCCTAAATGGGGAGGGTGTAAGTGTGTTCATTCTAAACACTTTAATGATTCAACATTACTCGCCGTTTGTCTCACCTCTGACTAAAGTTTACATTGTGCAGGTAAAGGTCGAGGCCAAGAAGATATTGGGCCAAGCCAAGGAGGGGAGGGAACCCACGCAGGAGGAGAGACCGGAACAGGAAGCGCAGGACAAGAAAAACATGGCTGCACTCATGTGCTCTCTTCAGAACAGAGATGATTGCCTCATGTGCGGCTCTTAAGCTAGAGCTTGGCTTGGAAAGAGAACATTGCTGATTTGGGGAATGGGAAGGGGAAAAGCCGACTGGATGAGTAGATATGAAGATTTTGCACAGAAATCGTTTTCCCTGGAGAGAAAGCAACCGGAATTTCCACGAGGTTAACCTCACAGGACCATATGAAATCTTATCCTTACATTTAGCTTAGCTTTATGCTAAAGAGTGCCCTTATTTTTCACTGGAATATTGAGTACAGAACCCTGAAAAGGCAGCATGGATCAGAATTTGTTGCAGGATTTATAACCTCATTCATGTGATTCTCTGGAACCTGGGGGTTTGTAGGAACAGAGGTTGGAAAGAAGTACTGTTCACTCTCCCTTTTGTAAGACAAAGAGAGGCCAGTGCCATGCTACAGACACTAAACATGTCTTTGTATTAACATGTCTTTGTAACCCATGCATGCAGGATTTGGCAGACTCGTGCAATATAGGGATCAAGGCAAGTGGCATTGTTGTTATAATTGTTCAAATTCTTTGCTCAGATAAAGTTTATCATGTTAGAACATACAAGTGCATTTCATGTTCAGCATGAAAGGAAATGATGACTGTTGGCACCATAGCATGGTGTGTGTTTATAGCAAATGAATATTTCATATGAATTTGTGTGTGGTTTGAATGTATGTTATCATAAACATGTACTTTTTGGGAAAGTTGAACAAAGAATTGTGCATTCAAATCTGATGTTTTTTCTGTGTACTTGATACAACAATCAACATGATTACTGTGGTAGCCTTTGTGAGAATTTGCATCACATGATATATTCTCTTTGGTTCGATATCCTCTAAAACAAAGAACTAAATACCTCCATTTGGCAGTTCATTCAATTTCAGTATGCATAGTAATTTGTTCAATACTCCTTGTCACCTACACTGTATTACGGCACGAGATCTTTTTCCACCAATCGGCGGATTTTCAAAGCTCCAGTGATCATTCTTGAGATCCCCAGATTGCAAGAATTTGCTTCTTCTTTTTTGTTTACAAAAATTTCGAGATGGCACGCTGTCTGGCTCTTTTCAAGTTAATGATCACATGCCTTGCATTTAATCTGTGTTCAGTGAACCTCTGTAAAAGTAGGACCCGGTGTTCAAGTATGGACGCAATTGCTATTTTGATAAAAGGTGAATATGACAAAATCTGTTCTGTTTTTTCTTTTTCTTCTGCTTTTGTGGGCTGAAACTCCCATGTACACGTGTTTTTGCACGAATGGATTTTTACGTGTATGACAGTTTTTACCCTGCCATTTAGGCAGCCATACGCCGCTTTCGGAGGTCGTCGCGATATAACCTTCGTGGTTGAAAACGACGTTAAACACCAAAGAAAGAAAGAAAGAAAGCTTTCGGAGGAAGCGTGCTGGGTATTTTCGTGTTTCTATAACCCACCGAACTCGGACATGGTTTACAGGATCCTTAACGTGCACACTTGGTCTTGTGCTTGCGTGTGTACATGAAGGGGGATAAGCCACTAGCAGGTCTGCATATCAGTTGACCTGGGAGATCGGAAAAATCTCCACACTTGACCCACCAGGCAACCGCGGCCGGGATTCAAACTCACGACCTTCCGATTAAGAGGCCGACGTCTTACTACCCCACCACAGCGCCCGTTCTGTTTCAACCAGTAAGTTGAATTTAGAAATATGATGTAACTGCACGTGTTTCAAGTGGTTTTTTTTTCTCTTTTTCTGTCTCCTGTCCTGATGATTTTGTTATCGCCATCGCCACCACCACATTTGTTCTTGATTGTTTTGTTCACAGTATAAAGTACTTGCATCAAATGAATTTTGCCCAGTCAAAATCAATATCCATCTACCATGAACTTGAATGGGTGATACTCATGATGATACATTAATTTACCTCTTCTAAATGAAATAATGTGTCGTAAGAATGTTCTGTTTACCGCAACAAGGTAACGGCTCACATGCAAATTAAGATCTGCTTAGTTATAGTGAAATGTTTGTGTTTGTTTTCTTTATGGTGATTAATTACAAATGTGCCTTATTTATTATGTACATCATCTCATTCTCTGTTCCTTATGAAATTACGTAACTGCTAACGCTGGTATGTAAAATACATTTAATATCATATTCTTACTCCGAATCACATTAGCATTGAGTCACCTGAGATGCTTATCACTGAAAAACGCTTACCCGGCTAAAGAATTTAAAGGGAAGCAACCCCATCACCAAAACGAAAGTGAAAGTAGCTTTGGTAATGGGCCAGTACACCGGGAGTTACCTCCCATACGGGTGTATGCCACGTCACTTCCTCTAGGAACACGTGCCTATTATCATACGTCTTTTTCACCTCGGAGAGGACGGTTCACTTTTTGACGCTCTGTGGCTGACCTTGTGTGTTTGAGTGACACCCGCCGGCCACGTTACCCAGCTTGTCTGCTCGCCTTGCCTACAGTTTGGTGAGCTCGTTCCCGTTTGTTGTTGGTTGTTTGCGCTGTTTCGTTACTGTACGTTGTCCGTTTTTTACGGACTTGTGTGTCAGTGACTTGCGTGTTTCGCCATTTTGTTGTGTGAGTTAGTTAGCTAACTCGTGTGACTTTGCTAGTAGCTCTGCGTGCCCTCTTTCTGTTTGGGCAAGTGTAGCTTTAGTATTTTGTTGACGCGTAAGCGTGTGTGTTTACTGTGTTTTCAGTCGTTTTGACTTACGTTTCAGTAAATCTTTTTACTTTGCCACGTGTTGTTGACGTTTGTGTCAGTGTCTTGCGTGTCGCCATTTTGTTGTGTGAGTTAGTTTTCTAGCTCGTGTGACTTTGTTTGTAGCTCTCCGTGCCTCTGCTTGTGGGGCAAGTTTAGCTATAGTATTTTGTTAACGCATTAGTGCGTGTGTTTACTGAATTTTCCAGTCGTTTAGACTTATGTTTCAGTAAATTTTTTCGCGTTGCCACGTGTTGTTGTCAACATGTCTGATTCAGACAAGCGCCGTGGCAAGTCGGACCCCAAGGGGAAAATTAAGGCTAAGTCTTCCTCTTCCAAAGCAACGTTACTTGTTACAGACCAAGAGCGTAACACTTTGTTGGCTGTACCAATTTCGGCGCCTAGCGCTGTTACTACTTCTGCTTCTTTTGCGGCGCCTAGCGCTACTGTTACTTCTGCACCTGTCTCTACATCGGAGACTTCGTCTTCTTTGTTAGCACCTGGACAAGGTGCGTTGGTTTCCTCTCTGTTAAAGTCACTGGTTCCAGAAATCCGCAGCTTGGTGCAGGCAGAATTTCAGCGTTCCGTCGCCAGCAGTTCGGCGTTTCCGGCATCTGGCAGTGACGTCCGGGCATTGGCTTCCGTGTCTTTGTCCTCCACTTCCGGCTTGGAGCAGCGTCCTCCCTCTTCAGCGTCGGTTGGTAAGCAGAGCTGGTCCGATAGCCCTCGTGAGGCGCCTGGACGTTCTCCTTCGGGGGACAGCTCTTTCGCATCGGGTCACGACCGATACCTTGCTGATCTTTCATTTCCGGCGATAACCTACGAGGCCCCGGACTTGTTCGAACAGCGGCGGCAGTCGGTTTCGACTGCCGCATTTCCGGCACTTGCCGGAAGTGATGATCCGTCCGCTCCGGCACGCTACGGCGGTCGCGGCAGGATGGAGTATTCACTGACTTCCGGTCCTTCCGGATCGCGAAGTCAACCAGTGCAGTCTTCACTTCCGCATTTTGCGGTTCCGTTGACTACACTTCCGGTTTCGGCCGGAAACGCTTCTTCCTCTTCTGGTGGTTCCTTCCGGATACCAGATAGTGGATTACAGCGTGCGCCTTCCGGCTTTCAAGCGCCTAGGCTTGAGCAGGCATCACTCCACTCAGTCGGGGGAGTGACGTCAGCTCATCCAGCTCCGGTTTTTGCGGATGGTCGTCCTGCTTACCCTTTACCTTCACAGGGTTTTGGGCGGCAGGATGACGTTAGTGCTCAGGCTTTTCCGGTTTCCGGTTTGCCAGGGCATGCTTCTGCTTCCGGAACTGGTGACTTCGGTCATGGTTCCACGTGTGACTATTCTGATGCTCCATCAGTGGTCAGCGAGGAGTCGCGGGGCGTGTTTCCGTCGAAGCTCAAGTCTGTTCTTGACGTCGCGGCGGAAGTAACGTCTCGTTATTTTCCTGAAGGGGTGGTGGCTGCGGACTCTTCCGCATCATTCGTTCCTTCTGCCATGGCGGACTTCCGGCCGGCACAGGAGGATGTTTCTTCCTTCCGGTTCGCCGAGTCTCCGTCAGTGGCTTACCAACTTTCGCATTCACTGGTTCGTCCAGCACATGCGGGGAGTGGTATTCGGCCAGTGCCTGTTCCGTTACTGCTTTCTTTTGGTCCAGTTCCGGAATCAGCTCAGCAGTGGGTGGCTTCAGCTGCCCAAGCCTCTTCCTTCGTGCCTACGGCCAATAGGAAGCTTGGCATGCCCAATCAGAGCCAGAATTGGCTGGCGTCTTTTGCACTCCCTAGGGCTACCCTTCCGGTTTCCCGGGAATTGCTGCCTCTTCTGACTAAACCGATCAAGCGTGATTCGGTTTTGCCGGTTTCCGAGGCTTCCCTCCTCTCTGCTGAGGAGGTTGGACGTCGGCAGATCGAACTGTCCTCCATTGCGGAGACTCTCGTTCGGGCTCTGTCTCGGGCATTGACCGATTCGCTAGTTCCTTTCACTCTCAGTGAAGAACAGAATGCGGACGATGTCTCTGCGCTTTTGACCGCATTGGCCAAGGTCAATGAGGAACAATTGCGTCTTTCCTCCCTGCAGTACACCCAAGCGGTACTCTGCAGGAGGGATCTCTTCCTCTCGCAGTCCCAATTCACGGAGCTGGCTACTAGGGAGACCTTGAGAGTCTCCCCGGTCTCAGAGGAGTCTCTCTTCTGTCCGCTGGCACTGGATGCCAGACAGAAGGAGATTCAGTCAAACAAGGACAGTCAGTTCCTTGACTACACTCTGAAGGGGGTGAAACAGTCTCAGCCTTCTAAACAGAAGCAGGCTCAGACATCGTCTAACCCCAAGCCAGCTCAGAAGCGGCAGGCTTCGCCGGCCGCTCGTGGTGGGAAGAAGAGGACGGCATCGGGGAGGGGGCGTGGCGGCTCTGGAAGTAAGCCACACCCCCAATGAAGCGCTCCCGATCTCACCTCCCTCCCGCCCTCCACCTTGGTGATGGCGGGAGGCCCCTCCCGGGCACTTTCTCGTTGGATGTCGGTAGTAGACAGCCAATGGATTGTGGGAGTGGTGAGTTCGGGCTTCCGTCTACTCTGGCGGGAGGAAAAGGCGCCTCTTACCCGAGTGCCTCCGCGGTTCAAGCCCCCCTTCTCGCAGGAAGCACGTTCCGTCTTGCAGTCGGAAATTGCCTCCCTGGAGCAGAAGGGCGCGGTGGAGAGAGTTCGGGTCCACAGCTCCCTGGGATTTTACGGGCGTCTGGTCGCTGTTCCCAAAGCATCAGGAGGATGGCGTCCCGTGTTGGATTTATCTCTCCTCAATACTTTCTTGAGGGAGATAAAATTCAAGATGGAGACGCCAGCCTCTGTCCGAGACTCTCTCCGCCCAGGAGACTGGGTGACCTCGATCGATCTCACGGACGCATACTTTCACATTCTTATGCATCCGACCGACCGGAAATGGCTTCGTTTCCGGTGGGGAGATCAGATCTACCAGTTTCGCGCACTCCCTTTCGGGCTGTCTCTCGCACCGTGGATTTTCACCATGGTGGTGAGACAGGTCTGTGCACTGGTGAGGTCCCAGGGTATCCGTCTGCGGGCTTATCTGGACGACTGGCTCATCATGAACCAGTCCCAGAGCGGCTGTTCGCAGGATACCCTGACGGTTCTTCGAGAATCCAACTGGTTGGGGTTCTCGATCAACCGGGTAAAGTCGGAGCTGACCCCGTCACAGACATTCACTTATCTGGGGATGTCTTTCGACATGGTCGCTTGGACTGTCCAGCCTTCTCAGAGAAGGGTGGACAAGCTCCAAGCTCAGATTCGCTCCACTTTACCTCTCCTGATGGCTTCCATCCGCTCGCTCGCCTCCATCTTGGGGCAGATGGAGTCTATGGCTCTTCTGGTTTCACTGGGCCGGGTCCACAAATGTCCGCTTCAGTTCGCGCTGAAGCCGTTTGTGGACTCTCCTCTGGTGGACTGGGACGCCCTCATCCCTTTGCAGGGATGGTTCCAGTCTGCGACCCTTCCGTGGTTGCACACGGAGTGGGTCTGCAGAGGTGTTCCGATCGTCGTGCCCCTCCCCGACCTGGACCTCTTTACAGATGCGTCCAGGGAGGGTTGGGGGGCACATACAGATCTTCAGACTCCTCCCTTTCCGTTACTCAGCCGAGTAATCCGGAAAGCGGAGATGGAGGAGCCGGCCCTTCTTCTTCTGGTCGCTCCTCTGTGGCCGTCGCAGGTCTGGTTTCCAGATCTTCTTCGGCTTGCCCAAGGGCCCCCCATTCCTCTCGCACTCGTGCGAGGGGAACTAGTGCAGCCCCGAACAGGCATTCCACACGAGGAGCCCAGTCTTCTGAAGCTTCACGTGTGGAAGTTGTTCGGGACTCGCTGAAGCGCTCTGGGGCGTCGTCTTTGACTCTGGACTTGGTGGCTCGCTCGCATAGAGCGTCCACCTCTTCAGTTTATGCTTCCCACTGGAAGGCATGGACTGCCTGGTGTTCAGCTAGAGGGGTGAGTTCGGTGGCTCCGCGCTCTATTCAGGTCGCTAACCACCTCTCTTTCATGTCTTCACAGGGCGCCTCAGTCTCCTCGTTGAGGGTCCGGCGCTCCGCTATCTCGGCGACTCTTCAGCAGATTGGTCGTTCTGTTCGAGTCGGGGGCGTTATAGCTGCAGTCATTAAAGGGGCTGCTCTTAAGGAAGCTAAAGCTCGTTTGCCCGCTCCCAAGTGGGACTTGTTTTTAATCCTGGAATTCCTTCGTTCTGCGGATTTTGAGCCTTTTAGCGAGGCCAGTCTGTTCAATGTCACTCGCAAAGCGCTGTTTCTCCTTTTGTTGGCTACGGCCCGACGGGGTAGCGAGGTCCACGCCCTGTCGGGTCAGCCTGGAGATATCTCCTTTGAGCCGGACGGTTCCGCATCTTTGCGTTTCCGGCCTGATTTCCTGGCCAAGAATCAGTCTCCGGGGCAGGCCTCTCCGCTGGTTAGAGTTAAGGCTCTGACCAGCGCGTTGGCCCCGGGTGACCCCGATTCGGTCAATTGCCCTGTGAGGGCACTTCGTCTGTACTTAGCCCGGACTCAGCCGATTCGGTCTAGTTCTCAGAAGTTGTTGTTTATCTCTCTCCTTACTAGGCGCGAGAAAGATTTGTCGAAGGTAACGTTGGCCCGGTGGGTGTCCTCGCTCATCAAGCAGGCTTATGAGTGGAGGCGCACAAAGAGGGGGGGGGTTATGCCCTCCTTGCCACTTGACTCGGCCCGAGCCCATGAGACGAGGGCGTGGGCATCCTCTCTGGCAGTTCTGCGCTCCAGACGTCTAGAGGAGGTGCTGACAACTGCGTATTGGCGTTCCGAAGATGTTTTCATAAACTTTTATCTTCGGGACGTCACAGCTCTTCGACAGGATGGCTCCAGAGGCCTTCCAGCGCTCATAGCAGCAGGCCAGTTCCTGTCCAGAACTTGATGGTGAGTTTTGATTCATTTCTAGCCCACCGCCTTGTTGATGTTATCTGCTAATGTGATTCGGAGTAAGAATATGATATTAAATGGAAAATTTCCTAAATAAATTATCATTTAATTAATATACTTACCCGAATCACATACTGTATTCCCTCCCACCTGCCCCGCTTATGGTTTTAAGATTTTTTAAAGCCGTATGATAATAGGCACGTGTTCCTAGAGGAAGTGACGTGGCATACACCCGTATGGGAGGTAACTCCCGGTGTACTGGCCCATTACCAAAGCTACTTTCACTTTCGTTTTGGTGATGGGGTTGCTTCCCTTTAAATTCTTTAGCCGGGTAAGCGTTTTTCAGTGATAAGCATCTCAGGTGACTCAATGCTAATGTGATTCGGGTAAGTATATTAATTAAATGATAATTTATTTAGGAAATTTTCCATTTTTAAACAAAGTTTGATACACTTTGCTTGTGTTTTATTTTGTTCTCTCACTCTCGGTCTCACATCTGCGGTGCAAGAAAATGTTATTTATATTTTTGACGGAAAAAAAACACATTTTACACAGATTGAGACAGTCATTATTCTTCTACGAGAGCAAGCTAGTGGTCGAGGTGAACAGTGACTTGAGATCTGTATAATGTGAAATTTTGGTCAAAAATGTAAATAACATTTGTGTGTCCGATTTTAGTCTGAATTCCTCTTATTTTTGAGTCACTTGAGAAAAAGTGACTCTATGTAATCGGTCAGTGTTCGGCCGGCCGTAGACACCACCTTAACGTTGGACTTTTCTCGGAAACTATCAAAGCGATCGGGCTCATATTTTGTTTAGTCATGACCTCTACACTTTAACGATGGTTTCGTTGACCTTTGACCTTTTTCAAGGTCACAGGTCAGCGTCAAAGGAAAAATTAGACATTTTATATCTTTGACAAAGTTCATCGGATGTGATTGAAACTTTGTAGGATTATTCTTTACATCAAAGTATTTACATCTGTAGCCTTTTACGAACGTTATCAGAAAAACAAGGGAGATAACTAGCCTTTTCTGTTCGGCAACACACAACTTAACGTTGGGCTTTTCTCGGAAACTATAAAAGTGACCGGGCTCAAATTTTATGTGAACGTGACTCATTGTGTTGTGAATAGCAATTTCTTCCTGTCCATCTGATGCCTCATATAATATTCAGAACTGCGAAAGTGACTCGATCGAGCGTTTGCTCTTCTTGTTAATTATTGAACGCAAAACAAACGTAGTCTTGGCCAGCCGCCTAAGTATCAATTTAAGTGAATTCCTCTCATTTTTAATTATTGAACGTACTCTTTTGTAGTCTTGGCCAGCTGCCTAAGTATCAATTTTAGTCGGCCTCTGATGTCGCATGGTTCAAAGAAAGGAAATCTAGTAGTCGATATATTTTGTCAGTGTCCGACTTCTCTGGAAAGCAGTCTTGTTCACCGCCACATATCTTTCAGGCTGGATAAGATCATTACTATTACATAAATGCCAAATCCACAGCTAATGTCTTGTTACATTTTTGATTTTGCATTGATTTTATGTGAGCCCTATGCCAATTTGCGATATTCATTCATACCCAAATTCCCACTCTTCACAGAATCCATCCGACGTTGATTTGTTGCACTTAGTCGATGTGAAAGGAAGATTTTATTCCATGCCTGGGCTTTCCATGTGATTAACCATATGGTTTTTGCCCTTCGCTAGTCACGTGTGTGGACGGAAAAGGACTTGGTGACACAACGGCAAGATTTGATAATGTCCCTTGCATTTGAGCTTTTGTTGAAAGTGGATTACTGCCAACAAGTATTTTCCTCCTCCTCCTTTCCCCCCCCCCCCCCCCCCCCCCGCGGGTTAGGGGGAAGAATTTACCCGATGCACCCCAGCATGTCGTAAGAGGCGACTAACGGATTCTGTTTCTCTTTTTAGTCTTGTTAAGTGTTTCTTGTATAGAATATAGTCAATTTTTGTAAAGATTTTAGTCAAGCAGTATGTAAGATATGTTAAGTCCTTTGTACTGGAAACTTGCATTCTCCCAGTAAGGTAATACATTGTGCTACGTTGCAAGCCCCTGGAGCAAATTTTTGATTAGTACTTTTGTGAACAAGAAACAATTGACAAGTGGCTCTATCCCATCTCCCCCCTTTCCCTGTCGCGATATAACCTGCGTGGTTGAAAATGACTTTAAACACCAAATAAAGAAAGAAAAGTATTTTCCTCTACAAGATTTGAACATTCTACGAGGAAATTCAAATCGTGTGTAAATCTGTTTTCTTATCGGGTCTCAAGGGTTATTTATGCGCTTTTCTCCAGCCAAGATTTGAATGTGAAAATGTTGCTTTCCTCTCTCTATGGACAGAATGTGCATTTGAATTAGCCTCAGTGAGTAGTGATTTATAAACCGATGGGTAAAGGGGAGTAATTTGGATACCCTAAGAACTAGACGCTGTGGCTGGCCCGTAGAAGTCGCAGGGCCTAGCATTGTAAGCCGTTCGGCTTACTTTACGCCGAAATAGCATCTCCAGTACAGGGGGGGAGGGTCATTTTAGATTAAAAACAAAAATAATCTCTAAAAAAATTTCTATTTTCAGAGTTTTTTTTTCTATTTCACCACTATTTATATTTCTAATTTTAATTTCCCCACCAGGGGCTTTGCCCCCTGAACCCCACTGGGGAGAGGGTCATTTTTGATTAAAAAAAAAAAACATCTCTAAAATTTTTTCTATTTTCAGAGGGTTTTTTTCTATTTCACCACTATTTATATTTCTAATTTTAATTTACCCACGAGGGGCCTCCTGCGGCCCCCAGACCCCCGCCTTTGTAAGCTGAACTCACTTTTTCCAATGCTAGGCCCTGAAGTCTGTTAGCAAAGACGGTGGAGTTATTATTATATGTCAAGATTGGGGTTGGACCTACACATATGCAAGTGAAATAAAGGGTCGTATGTGTTTTGTTAACACACGAACTTGTTTCTTGAAATTTGAGAAAAGTTAAAATGTTTGGACTAGTCGGGTACCATTTTCAATGACTGACAGACCAAAGAGTAGAGATATTGCAATTTTCTAACATCAATACTCAATACATTTTAGACATTCAGCTAAAATATTCTGAAAGTACTCACCTGCCACCCGTTGTAAGTCGTTGCGCCATTTTTTCTTTTGTAAACGTCATTGACAATCACCAGCAACGTTCAAATACAGTGACATAAACAATGGTTACACAAACTATTAAAATATTCGCCCTGTTCAATTTATCCTACAACAAATGACACAACCGTACACACATTCTACCTCCTGGTCCTGTCACAAACCTGAGACATTTATAACGTCGACAGAAGGTGTCTCATTTGGCCTTCAGTTAATCAATAATGCATTTCCTTGTGGTTTTCTCGGAGCTTGTTAGAGGTCACGTGACACTTTGCTACACCCTTAAATATAATGATTTTACAAACATTTTGTAGGTCTAGAAACGTCTTGTCACAAACCTTTAATACAACGTGAAAAACATGGCATTTTTTCCTTGGTTGGGCCAACAATGAATGATGTATCGATTGAACACGATTTCCCTTCTTTGAGCCAAAACTTCATATTTAGGCGGCCAGCCGAGACTACAACATAGTGCATGTTTGTGTGCGTTCAATCATAAAAACTAAACGAAATTCTAACCAGAGTTGGTTGACATTTGGAGAGAAATCAATCCAGAAGTTGAGAGATACACATGGCGTAGACCTAATCCACCCCAACAGGCCAGACTGGACTTTTTTCTTATCTCAGATAACTTGCTATCATACATAAAAGATGCTGATATATTATATGGTTACAGAACAGACCATTCACTCATAACTCTTCAGTTAGAATTTTCAAACGAGGAAAAGCACAGAACATCATCCTGGAAATTTAATTCCTCTTTATTGCGAGATACACAATATGCACCAGAAATAAAGGAAGTCATTAAAAACACAATAGAACAGTATGCAGCTACACCCTATAACAGACAACATTTACAGACTGTTCCTCTTGAAGAGATAGAGTTCACAATATCAGATCAACTATTTTTAGATGTTTTATTAATGAACATTCGTAGCAAAACAATGGAGTTCAGCTCTAAAAAGAAAAAGAATAATAACATGGAGGAATCTAAATTAGAGGAAGACATACAAATACTGGAACATAAAATTAACAGGACTGAGCTAGAAAATGAAGAATTACAGGAAAAAATTGAAAATTTAGGGAATCTAAGGAAAACCAAAATGGACGGCATTCTCTTACGTTCAAAAGCAAGATGGGCATCAAAAGGCGAAAAAATTACAAAGTATTTCTGCAACTTGGAAAAACGACATTTTGTTAGTAAACAAATGTTTAAATTGACAACTCAGGATGGACGTAGTCTTTCGGGTACAGAAGACATGCTACAAGAAACTAAGGGATATTATCAACAGCTGTACTCAGAGAGACCTGTCCAAGACATTGACATTGGTGAATATACTACATCACTACCTAGTTTATCTGATGATGATGCCGAACTTTTAGAAGGGGAGATAACAATAGACGAAGCAGCGCGTGCTTTAAAAAATATGCCAAATGGCAAAAGTCCAGGATCTGATGGAATGACAGTAGACTTCTTCAAATTTTTTTGGAAACAAATTGGGATATTCGTTGTTAGATCATTAAATGAAGGATTTATTAATGGTGAAATGTCAATCACACAAAAAGAAGGCATAATCATGTCAATAATAATGTCACCTATAAAATTGCTTCTTCTTGCATCGCTACTAGAATAAAACAGGTTTTGCCTCAATTAATACATGAAGATCAAACTGGTTTTGTCGCTGGTAGATACATTGGAGATAACATACGTTTGGTATATGACATTATTCACTACCTGGACACTAACAACAAATCAGGATTGCTAGTATCAATTGACTTTGAAAAAGCATTTGACTCGGTCAGCTGGTCATTCATGCACAAAGTATTAAAAGAATATGGGTTTAAAGAAGACATCTGTCGATGGATTTCAGCTTTCTACAAAAATATAAAATCATCCATCACAGTCAATGGTAAAACATCCAGGCAATTTGACATTAAACGTGGCTGTCGTCAAGGGGATCCCATTTCTCCTTATTTATTCATCCTTTGTGCTGAGGTTCTTGCGTGTAAAATTAGAGAAGACACAGAAATAAAAGGAATACAGATTTCTGATACAGAGTTTAAAATAAGTCAATTTGCTGATGATACAGCATTTACTCTGAACGGAGATGAAGCTTCATTCGAAAAACTGTTCGATACTTTGAATAGTTTTGAACAAATATCAGGCTTGAAATTAAATTACGAAAAAACAATAAATGTCTGGTTGGGAAGGAGAAAAAATTCACCCAAACAATATATGTCTCACACTAACATGACTTGGAACCCACCTAAATTTAAACTCCTTGGCATTTTCTTCACTAATGACCTTAGTGAAATGGCAGATATAAACTTTAAAGAGAAAATGAGGGAAACTAAAATCTTATTCAACATATGGTCAAAACGATCAATCACACCCCTAGGGAGAGTAGCAATATTGAAATCATTAATATTATCCAAATTAACCTATCTTTGGTTGTTGTTACCAAACCCACCAAATGATTTAATTAAACAACTTCAAATGGAGTGTTTTGATTTCGTCTGGGACCACAAACGTGATAAAATCAAACGGAATACAGCTGTGCGCCATACAAAACTAGGTGGCATTGGAATTCCATTTATTAAAGCATTTATTTTCTCATTGAAAGTGACTTGGATTAAAAAGGTTTTTCATAACAAACCTAAGTGGAGCAAAATCCTGTTAACTAATTGTCCGAATATAGATTGTTTTGAAAACTATGGTCCACAATATGTTAACAAACACAACAAAAAGTTAAATCCATTTTGGACTGACGTATTTCAAGCATATGGTCAGTTTCATGATAACGTTAAATTAGAAAAATATAGCGAACTATTGGCAGAGCCGATTTTTAATAACAACAAATTCAAAATTGGAAATAATCCGTTTTGTTATAATCAATGGACCAAACATAACATCCTTCTTGTTAAAGATCTGACAAATGAAGAAGGAACTTTCTACACAGTTGAAGAATTTAAACAAAAATATGATATACAAACAGTTAACTTTCTTGAATATTACAGCTGCATTTCAGCTATCAAGAAATACGTAAAAGATTCAAACATAGACATTGACAATTCACTTCCGAATACCTCCAGTAAAGCGTACAGTATGACACTAGGAAGTCCTAAAGGATCTAGACTGTTTTATGATGTTTTTGTTCAAAAAATTGATACACCTAATCCATGCAAAAAATGGGAACAAATGCTAGAGAATGAAATAGATTGGGATAAGATATTTTTCAAAACACATAAAATTAAAGAAATCCGTTTAAAATGGTTCCAGATGAAAATCACATACAGGACACTTGTAACGAATTCTATTCTAAAAGAAATGAGAATAGTAGAAAACAACAATTGCACTTTTTGCAATATGAAAAAAGATACTATTTATCATTACTTATGGTCATGTGAACATGTTCAACTATTTTGGAAAGATTTTGAAAGGTGGTTAAAATCACAATGTGATCATTGTCAAAGACTGAGAATGAATAAAGTACTTGTTCTTTTTGGTTACGATAAAAAAACGAGAACTGATGATGGTTTTGATTTCTTGTTGCTACATGCCAAATATTTTCTGTACAAATGTCGTTTCAATAAATGTAAACCACGCCTTGTGGCATTTTGTAATTATATTAATTACCAATATAAAGTTGACCGATATGTACATCAAATTGAAATGAGGGAACATAATTTTACTCTAAAATGGGCAATGTATAACAATTTATTTAACCAATAATATTTTCATGTTTTGTATTTTACATTGTGTATAATTACTCTGCCAATGTATGTTATTGTGTCTAATCATATCATACATTCTGTACTTATTCATCTTCATTTTTGTCAACTTCGCCTGAAAAAATTGAAATAAAAAAAAAATTCTAACCAGAATCGATCGATACATAAAGGTTATTTGTGTGTTTGACCAAAATATGAAATTTTACACAGATCTCGACAGTTATTGTTTCATTGTTCACCTCGACCGCTAGCGCGGACTCGGAGGAACACTGTCTCGATTTGTGTAAAATGTCATTTTGGTCAAAAATACAAATTAAGTAGAAGTGGCACTGTGCAACGCCAAGGCACTGCATACCCCAGCGAAAGACACCTCTCTCTCTCTCAAACACACACACACACACCCCAGGTTAAACACGTACACGCACTCACTCTCACACTTCATACACACAGAACACACACCCCCCCCCCCCCCCCCCATACGCACATATAAACAGACGGACATACACACCTTTACATACATACACTTACGCACATACACACACCCACACTCTCTCTCTCTCTCTCTTATACAAACAGACACACACACACATGTACGCACACGCACACACATTGACTCACACAAATCTCATACACACAAAACACACACTCCATACGCACATAGACCGGCACGGTTGGCCTAGTGGTAAGGCGTCCGCCCCGTGATCACTGTTGAAACCTTGTGCATTTTTCATGATCCGCTAACTTCGACCATTAATTTTAATAATCACTGAGACTCGGCATGTAACCTCTACGTATACATTGCTTACTAGAATGAATACCCACTTCGCCGGGAAGAAGTAGAGGAATACCCGGCTTCGCCGGGATGAAAGCCGCGTTGTGGACAGTGACCTTCTAAAAATAGTAACGGGAATATCCGGCTTCGCCGGGATAAAAGCGTTGTGGACAGTGACCTTCTAAAAATAGTAACGGGAATATGGATTGACGCCACACGAAGGAAGGGAGATAAACGCAAAACACTGGAGAAGATAAGGAAGAGTTACTGGGAATGGATCTGGGAAGATGAACAGAAAAACCAAAATCGGTTCAGCGCTGCGCGCGGAGAGCACGTGTTGAAAATTCTCATCGACCAGGTTGTGTCCGGGGTCTACCTGAATATGCCCACCAAATTTGAAGCAGTTCCATCGAGAACTTTGGCCGTGCATCGCGAACACACACACACACAGACACAAGTCGTATATATATATAGATTCTGTCACCCTCTTTGACGTCAATTAATGCATCATCACGTCATGCCTCCCTGTAGTCTTTTTCTCTCGCGCGGTGTGTGTGTGTGTTCATTTTGTGCACATGTGTTAGTGTTACTGTTTGTGTGTGTGTGTGTGTGTGCGCGTATGAGTCTGTACTCGTGTGTGTGTGTGTAAGAAAGAGAGAGAGAGTGTGTGTGTGTGCATGAGTTTGTGTGTCTGTTTGTGTGTGTATGAGTGTGAACATGTGTTTGTTTGTAAAGGTGTGTGTCTATGTGCGTATTTGTTTGTTTGTTTGCTTAACGCCCAGCCGACCACGAAGGGCCATATCAGGGCGGTGCTGCTTTGACATATAACGTGCGCCACACACAAGACAGAAGTCGCAGCACAGGCTTCATGTCTCACCCAGTCACATTATTCTGACGGACTATTTATGGAGGGGTGTCCGCCACTAACCCCATGGGCCATATAACCCACTAGATTGCCAATTTTAAAGTCTTATGTATGACCTGGCCGGGGTTCGAACCCACGACCTCCCGATCACGGGGCGGACGCCTTACCACTAGGCCAACCGTGCCGGTCTCTGTGCGTATCACGGAGTGTGTTTTGTGTGTATGAGAATTGTGTGTGTGCGCCGCGGGCGTGCATGCGTGCGTATGTACATGTGTGTGGGTGTGTGTCTGTTTGTAAAAGAGAGAGAGAGTGGGTGGGTGGGTGTATGTGCGAGTGCGTAAGTGTATGTGTGTTTCTTTGTAAAGGTGTGTATGTCCGTCTGTCTATATGGGGGTGTGTTTTGTGTGTATGAAGTGTGTGTGAGTGAGTGTGTAACTTGGGGTGTGTGTTTGAGAGGGAGCCTCGGAGAGAGAGTAAGAGAGAGGTTTGTCTTTCGCTGGGGTATGCAGTGCCTTGGCGTTGCACATCTACTTAATTTTTTAAAATATTGAATTGCGAGCGAAAGCGAGCTGTTCACTATTTGAAAAAGCAACGAGTGTAAATCTGGTACGACACAGCAAGCCATGTAGTATTCTGTTTATCCTACAAACTGTACTTACGTACGAGTGTTTTACTGAAAATCTCCTGCAGTCGAGGCAGCTAACTTGAAGACACTTGTTTTGGAACCTAGATCTCTTCTAAAGCCTCGTGCAATCTATTACGTCAAAGTAAAGAAACGTCACTCTGAAAGTGTGGCATGACGTGTTAGTTCTAAAAATTCATCGAGGGTAATTAGCGTGCGGCCCTATGCTCCACAGGGAGTCTACAGGAATAAGTCAAGTAAGTCAATTAGCGAGCGCAATTTTTGTTTCTATAATGACGTTTGTCTCGGTGACTTTGGCATCATAAGCACACTGAGTGGAAAAACAGGTCCCTGCCAGACTTGCTTGACATGACCTCATTTACATGATATACACACGTGTGATTTAAACGATTATTATCACGAGTGTCTCTCTCAGGTATGTAGGATAAACATATATTCTAACTCTTGCTTGGGTAGTCAAGTAAAGGCTGTCTTTGGTCATGGCCGCGTAGCAGTACAGTCGAACGAAACTGTATTACGACTGACCACCCACAGGACAAATCCGTCGCGATATAACCTTGAACGGTTGACGACGTTAAACACCAAATAAAGAAAGAAACAGGACAAATCAAAATGGGTCCCTGTAGACAGGTGGTTGTTATGGAAAAGAACCTCGTTCCGGTTTCTTTGGGGTGGCCGTAATGGGCAGGTGATCGCCAGGGCAGGTTCAACTATAAGCCTACTTCAGTCTTATCGAAGTAGTTTACAGCAGTCTCGCGTAGGGTACGAGATTGAGTGTGAAAGGCTACGGTTTTTTTCTACAGGAACTGCCAGCGCCGGGAGCATTCCCTGTATACTGGAAAAACACCTGCAGGAAGTGCACCATAGTGCCAGAAATGCACCATCTGCCTTAGTGAATAGTCTGATGCATTATTATACAGCGCTAATCTCACAGTCTCATCTTGATTCCAGACATGGCCGACCTGCATAACCCCTCTTTTTCCCTCTACGCCGCAATCAGCAATCAAGTAAACCTCCGCTTGTCAGAGCAAGGCAAACTAAACAGTAACTGACGCAAGCAAGTCGTCATGGGGGACTAAAACATCGCAGCGCCACTACCCCCCTGAGAACCTTGCCTCCTGCCCATCTTTCGTGCCGAATAAACGCCAGAATTCTCGCGGTAAAGGAAACGAGAAACGACAGTGTTTTAGTCGAGACTAACTTGTCCGTCTGGGGTGTTTCCGTTTCAGGGGCCGGTGTAGTCCCAAAAAGGGTCAAGGAAATAACATTGCAGTGGCATGTTTTTTCCCCCGTTCAAATATCAGTGGAATTGGTGTTTGTTAAAAAAAAAAATAAAAAAAAAGTAAGTAAGGAAGAATTCACAGGGTTTACGTTGTCTTTAAAAAAAAAATCAACAACAGCAAAAACTTGTAAAAATGGCCTCTCCTTTTTTAAATCCTCGTTTATAAACGTTGACCTGGGTTTGTAAAAGTTTGTCAACTATGCTGTGTGACTTACATGCAATATTTGTCAAAGTAGATGTCCTCGGTTAAATGTACATGTGCCGATTTCGCGTAATGGGCAGCGTTTTGCCGATTACGTGAAATGGCCAAAAATGTTGCCGATTTCGCGAATTCGGCAACTACGTGAATTCGGCACTCCTTTTAAAACAGAAGTTTTTGAAAGGGTACTCCTGAAGTGTTTGTCTGATTGGGTATGTGCACTTCCAGTGTTGAATAACCACAAGGCTCGCCGAACTACGTCCCTGCACTGGAAGCCGGAATCACGAACTACGTCCCTGCACTGGAAGCCGGAATCACGAACTACGTCCCTGCACTGGAAGCCGGAATCACGAACTACGTCCCTGCACTGGAAGCCGGAATCACGAACTACGTCCCTGCACTGGAAGCCGGAATCACGAACTACGTCCCTGCACTGGAAGCCGGGATCACGAACTACGTCCCTGCACTGGAAGCCGGAATCACGAACTACGTCCCTGCACTGGAAGCCGGAATCACGAACTACGTCCCTGCACTGGAAGCCGGAATCACGAACTACGTCCCTGCACTGGAAGCCGGGATCACGAACTACGTCCCTGCACTGGAAGCCGGAATCACGAACTACGTCCCTGCACTGGAAGCCGGAATCACGAACTACGTCCCTGCACTGGAAGCCGGAATCACGAACTACGTCCCTGCACTGGAAGCCGGGATCACGAACTACGTCCCTGCACTGGAAGCCGGAATCACGAACTACGTCCCTGCACTGGAAGCCGGAATCACGAACTACGTCCCTGCACTGGAAGCCGGAATCACGAACTACGTCCCTGCACTGGAAGCCGGAATCACGAACTACGTCCCTGCACTGGAAGCCGGGATCACGAACTACGTCCCTGCACTGGAAGCCGGAATCACGAACTACGTCCCTGCACTGGAAGCCGGAATCACGAACTACGTCCCTGCACTGGAAGCCGGAATCACGAACTACGTCCCTGCACTGGAAGCCGGGATCACGAACTACGTCCCTGCACTGGAAGCCGGGATCACGAACTACGTCCCTGCACTGGAAGCCGGAATCACGAACTACGTCCCTGCACTGGAAGCCGGAATCACGAACTACGTCCCTGCACTGGAAGCCGGAATCACGAACTACGTCCCTGCACTGGAAGCCGGAATCACGAACTACGTCCCTGCACTGGAAGCCGGAATCACGAACTACGTCCCTGCACTGGAAGCCGGAATCACGAACTACGTCCCTGCACTGGAAGCCGGGATCACGAACTACGTCCCTGCACTGGAAGCCGGAATCACGAACTACGTCCCTGCACTGGAAGCCGGAATCACGAACTACGTCCCTGCACTGGAAGCCGGAATCACGAACTACGTCCCTGCACTGGAAGCCGGGATCACGAACTACGTCCCTGCACTGGAAGCCGGGATCACGAACTACGTCCCTGCACTGGAAGCCGGAATCACGAACTACGTCCCTGCACTGGAAGCCGGAATCACGAACTACGTCCCTGCACTGGAAGCCGGAATCACGAACTACGTCCCTGCACTGGAAGCCGGAATCACGAACTACGTCCCTGCACTGGAAGCCGGAATCACGAACTACGTCCCTGCACTGGAAGCCGGAATCACGAACTACGTCCCTGCACTGGAAGCCGGAATCACGAACTACGTCCCTGCACTGGAAGCCGGAATCACGAACTACGTCCCTGCACTGGAAGCCGGAATCACGAACTACGTCCCTGCACTGGAAGCCGGAATCACGAACTACGTCCCTGCACTGGAAGCCGGAATCACGAACTACGTCCCTGCACTGGAAGCCGGAATCACGAACTACGTCCCTGCACTGGAAGCCGGAATCACGAACTACGTCCCTGCACTGGAAGCCGGAATCACGAACTACGTCCCTGCACTGGAAGCCGGAATCACGAACTACGTCCCTGCACTGGAAGCCGGAATCACGAACTACGTCCCTGCACTGGAAGCCGGAATCACGAACTACGTCCCTGCACTGGAAGCCGGAATCACGAACTACGTCCCTGCACTGGAAGCCGGAATCACGAACTACGTCCCTGCACTGGAAGCCGGAATCACGAACTACGTCCCTGCACTGGAAGCCGGAATCACGAACTACGTCCCTGCACTGGAAGCCGGAATCACGAACTACGTCCCTGCACTG
This sequence comes from Littorina saxatilis, assembly GCF_037325665.1. Taxonomy (NCBI): domain Eukaryota; kingdom Metazoa; phylum Mollusca; class Gastropoda; order Littorinimorpha; family Littorinidae; genus Littorina; species Littorina saxatilis. Next base: position 14,610,271 of record NC_090250.1, on the reverse strand, counting down.
GAAGCCGGAATCACGAACTACGTCCCTGCACTGGAAGCCGGAATCACGAACTACGTCCCTGCACTGGAAGCCGGAATCACGAACTACGTCCCTGCACTGGAAGCCGGAATCACGAACTACGTCCCTGCACTGGAAGCCGGAATCACGAACTACGTCCCTGCACTGGAAGCCGGAATCACGAACTACGTCCCTGCACTGGAAGCCGGGATCACGAACTACGTCCCTGCACTGGAAGCCGGAATCACGAACTACGTCCCTGCACTGGAAGCCGGAATCACGAACTAGACTGAAATTCTTGAAGGAGGTCCCACGACGCACTTAACCCGAAAAGTGCGGGTCTCGAGACGCACGTGATTTATTATTTTATCATGCGTACGGTCGGTATATATATATGTTACAGTAAATTCATCAAACCAGTCAATTTGTAAATTCACTCCGTAAATTTACCAATTTACTGAAAATTTCAGTAAATTTACAAATTGACTGGTTTGATGAATTTACTGTAACATATATACTCATGTTCAGACTAATCGTCTGGTAGTTGCCATACAGAATGCAAATCTGCTCCGACGCGAATTTACGGAGTAAATCAAACTGATATGACAAATTACGTCTTTTCAAAGGTTTCACCGAATTTCAAGTGACCATTAGCCTGGGACCTTCCAAAGCTCCAAACATTAAAATCAAGGGTCCCGGGACCTTCTGCGTAGAGCGTCGGTGTGCGCGGCCCTTGCCTCCTGCTTCCGCTTCTTGTGAGATAGAGGGGAGTGTTTCTTTCCCAGGAAGCCCCTACTCCGGGTGTTGAATTGCCTGGAGATCTATTTTGCCCCTCCCCCGCCCTTCACCGGGTGTGAGAAAATCGTGTGGGGAGTAATTTTGTAAACTGAGAGTGTTAGGTAGCAATATTTGGCATTACTTTTAACGTTTTCGTTGGCATCGGTTTACGGTGAGTAAAAAATGTGACAGACTTCAGCTGAGTGTCTGCGGTCTGGTCAGTGTATCGGCCTGGCACCGTAAGTCAAAAATAACCACCCACGCGGACATCCCGTGTTTCCCACTTAAATCTCTGGAGTCTGCCCAAAAGAGCAATAAAGTGTTGAAGCTTCGTACGTAACGACTGGCGGGAGAGTCCTCAGGGCTTGATATCCTTCTTTTGGAGGATATCCTCCCATGAAAGCCTCTTTTCCTCCTCTCAATATCTTGTCTTCTGCTCTCTTACTGCCTGAAACCTGTTCTCCTTGTCTCTCTTTTACCCAAAGTTATGCTCAGAATGCACAAGATTGCTGAGGTATGTTTCCAGGTGTTGTGGGTTTTTTACCTGTGGGGGGGGGGGGGGGCAAGCCTTGGACCCTTTAGATGGGTGCCTCTGTTTTGCCAGCTTGGCCACTTTGATAGCCCACAGGCCAAAATGTCCCCCTTTTTCATCTTGTTCCATTTACCAACAGTTACGCTCACAAAGCACCAGATTGCTGGGATTTAGTTCCAGTCACAAGGGTTTTTTTCCTGGGGTGGGGGGGGGGGGGGGGGGGGGCAAGCCTCGGACCCGGCTTTAGATGGGTGCCTCAGCTTGGCCAGTTTGATAGTCCACACGCCAACATGCCCTCCCTTTTCATCTTGTTACATTTCAAGCCCTAAGTATTGCAGTGAAAGCCGGCAGAGACATTTTTCTTAGTGATTCTGCGATATATGTCCACAGCTATGAGCTAAGTGACAAATCACAAGCAAATGAGACTTATGAAGATGAAATTACATGTAATAATTGGGAAATTAGTGAACTGGGTAACGGCCTTTTCAGTGTTCATAGCTAAACGTTCACATCCTGATGCATGGTTACAGAATTTGAAAATGGTTTTCGCACAAGTGTCCGGATTTGGAAAAAAATAATCAGTCAGGCTGATGTTCATTCCGCCAACATTATTTACTATATTTTCCACAATGTCTTGCTGTCTAAGGTGCTAGAATTTGGTGCCATATTATCCACTCATAAACCACTCACTTCTGGTATCGTGTTCTGAACGCCGGCTATATCTTCCCTTTTTAATCTGATCAGAAAAATGACAGTGCTGTCAGCTCAGTTCCTGACACATCTGCCACACCTTCGTAAAGGAGTCACCGAATGACATCGCTCGGCCTCCACTTCGATGTATTACACTGGGACATAAAAACAATAAATAATGCAACCCGCAAACATCAAACTCCCATTCCACTCAGTGAGCGTTTTGAGAGCATGGGAATTTTGAGAAGTTTGACTGAAATCAGACCTGTTCTTTGAGCTCAAACGGGTATAATTTCAGAGTCGTGTTTATGAAGTATGGCCAGAATTTTGGTATTACCTTGGAGTCGTAGGTCTAATGTCTGTTTTCTTAAGGGAAATCAAACTGATGAGGACTTCAGGCGGTTTAAAAGCGTGTATAGTTTCAGGGATGTTATCCGGCCTTCAGCTTTCAATGCTTAAAGTCAGTCTCTGGATTTAAGTGGCAGGGGAACAGTTGGAAGTCTAAACTACGCAACGGAGTGGGATCAATACATATGTGACCCTCCACCACGGAATGAGTCGCATGTCACCTTTGCATGATTTTCATATTTTTACATTTTCCTAAAGAGTTTTTTATGCTCTATCCAGTGGTGAAAACCATTTTTAGAAAAGAGCGAAAACTGTCAAAAAGCCTATGACTAAGGTGACCCTCGCACTGTTACCAGACACTCCCCGGACTTATATTAAGCCTAGCCGCAGAACCGCGCGAGGTGACATGCGACTCATTTCGTGGTGGAGGGTTACATATCGTAAAACTCAAACAGACAATGTATAGAGCCAGCCATCCCTTTTTGTTGATTGTTTGAAGTCCGTTTTGCAGTGGCCCCTGAGTGCAAATCGATGTTAGCTGTGGGCGACTTTGGACTGTAGGGGTATGTGGATGTTTATGATTGTTCCCCCATGGCAACATAATCTCGCTAATCTCCAACCAGCCCCCCCCCCCTCCCCCACCACACACAAGAACTATCAAAATATTAGTTTAAAATGCTAAAATTCGTTTTCCTTCCGGGGGGCTTCGCCACCCTGGTCCCCCCAACGGGGCTCTGCCACTGTACCCTGGCGTATTTTCAGAGTTTTTTTCTATTTTGGAATTTCCATGCCGGCCCTGCCCCGCCCCCCCCCTCCCCCCCCCCCCCCCCCCCCGCCCCCGTTTCTTCAGAGTCATCACAACTTCAGTTATTTCTGTTTCTTGATTCCTCCCAATCTTGCCGAAGAAATACAAAATCAGTCATTATCGCTTGATGCTAGAAAGTGGAAGAGAACTAATGATTTCAAGATTAAAGGCACACTCCTTCTCGTGAAAACAGTTGGGCTCACCATCTCAGGTCTGGCCAGGGTGTTACACGGGATAAGACCATCCCTCCACTTGGTCACATACCAACAATGCACAGCCTGGGTGTTACACGGGATAAGACCATCCCTCCACTTGGTCACATACCAACAATGAACAGCCTGGGTGTTACACGGGATAAGACCATCCCTCCACTTGGTCACATACCAACAATGCACAGCCTGGGTGTTACAGGGGATAAGACCATCCCTCCACTTGGTCACATACCAACAATGAACAGCCTGGGTGTTACATGGGATAAGACCATCCCTCCACTTGGTCACATACCAATAATGCACAGCCTGGGTGTTACAGGGGATAAGACCATCCCTCCACTTGGTCACATACCAACAATGTACAGCCTGGGTGTTACAGGGGATAAGACCATCCCTCCACTTGGTCACATACCAACAATGTACAGCCTGAGTGTTACACGGGATAAGACCATCCCTCCACCTGGTCACATACCAACAATGTACAGCCTGGGTGTTACACGGGATAAGACCATCCCTCCACTTGGTCACATACCAACAATGAACAGCCTGGGTGTTACATGGGATAAGACCATCCCTCCACTTGGTCACATACCAACAATGCACAGCCTGGGTGTTACAGGGGATAAGACCATCCCTCCACTTGGTCACATACCAACAATGAACAGCCTGGGTGTTACACGGGATAAGACCATCCCTCCACTTGGTCACATACCAACAATGCACAGCCTGGGTGTTACAGGGGATAAGACCATCCCTCCACTTGGACACATGCCAACAGTGAACAGCCTGGGTGTTACACGGGATAAGACCATCCCTCCACTTGGTCACATACCAACAATGCACAGCCTGGGTGTTACAGGGGATAAGACCATCCCTCCACTTGGTCACATACCAATAATGCACAGCCTGGGTGTTACAGGGGATAAGACCATCCCTCCACTTGGTCACATACCAACAATGCACAGTCTGGGTGTTACACGGGATAAGACCATCCCTCCACTTGGTCACATACCAACAATGAACAGCCTGGGTGCTCTCTGTGCACCGTGGATTTTTTTTAATGAACTAATTTCCCTTAAAGCCACCAATTAAGTCATCAAAAAAGTCTATTCCACTACAGTAAGCAGTTAGGGTGTTGATTTATGGGATGTGACCAAGTGGAGGGATGGTCTCATCCCGTGTAAAAGGCTGGCCAGATCTGAGACGGTGATCCAAACTATTTTCATTGTAAGGAAAGTGCCTGTAAAATATCATAACTACGCAAGTGTCTATTCAAAGACTACTATCCATTCATTTATCATTTTGTTTTCTCTCGCTTCAAAAGTGTCACAGCTTTTAGATCTCATCGATTCCTCCCCCCCCCCCCCCCCCCCCCCCGGCAAAAGGGTGGGGGGGGGGGGGGGGGGGGCGGAGTGATGGACCGGGCAAGGACGGTTATCAAAGTAACACCAACTTGTTCCCAATGATGTGAACTGTAAATCAAAGCTGGAACAGCGGCTGATCCAGCGCTGGAGATATGGAGACATGAGTGGCTAGATAGACTGACACATCGCTCTCTGCGCGACGTTGACATACAGCCTCGCAATCTCCCCCGTCGTGCCGTCTGCCTCTGCAGCAATTGAATATCGGGTAAGGATGGCGTCTCTGGCACCATGTTTCACAGCCACAGGGGCTTGTAGAAAGCATGCATGTTACAGTCACAGGGGCTTGTAGAAAGCATGACTGGTGACACGGGAGCTTGCATCAAAGTGTCTTGTTTGGTGATGGCTAGTCTGCCTCTGCCAAGCCTGCACTGAGCCTGCAGCAATTGAATATCGGGTGAGGATGGTGTCTCTGGGCATTCTGATAATCCTCGCTCCACGGCTATCGCCAGTTGTCTCTCTGACCGAACGCGAAAGTCCTACGCGAATCTATCAAAAGAAGAATATACAGAGTGATCTCCCCTATGTTGTTCACGAGCAGTGTTCGCGAGACGAAAATGATTGCAGATTGGCCGACTTCGACAGTGATTTCCGTTCTGTTCTTCACAGTTATGATAAAGACATCTTTCTGACTGAGATCAAAATAAGTCGAAATTTTGGGACTGCTGCCGGAAGGAGACCGTAATATATGGTTTCATCACTGTCAAAAAATCGTCTGCTTCAGCGAGGGCCGAAACCAAACGGTTGATTATCACGTGACACTTATGCCATATTTAGAGTTGTTTGCACAGTAAATAGCCTACATCCGCGAAAAATAGCTCGCTTGAAACTGTCTAAAATAAAAATTCCTCTGTAATTTAAAAATTACAAAACACCATGAAAAATCAATATCGACGATCGCGAATCTGCCTACATCCATAACACATTACAAAAAGCTCTAAATATGTACAAAAATCGGTTTCCTTGCCAGACAAGGAAACTCAAGGCATCCTGTCAAGGAGAGAATGAGCCGAACTCATTTTGACCTGAGGTCAGGATGGTCTCTGGGACCATGTTTCACAGCCACGGGGGCTTGTAGAAAGCATGCATGTTATAGCCACAGGAGCGTGTAAAAAGCCTGACACAGGAGCTTGTATCAAAGTGTCTTATTTGGTGACAGCCAGTCTGCCTCGTGCTAAGCCCGCAGCCTGCAGCGATTGAGCATCGGATGAGGGTGGGGTCTCTGGCACCATGTCACAGCCACAGGGGCTTGTAGAAAACATATCACAGCCACAGGAGTTTGTAGAAAGCATGCATGTTACGGCCACATGAGCTTGTAGAAAGCATGCATGATACAGCAACAGCGGCTTGCATCAAAGTGTCGCATTTGGTGATAGCTAGTCTGCTTCTGCTAAGCGTGCAGCAATTGAACATCGGGAGAGGATAGTCTCTGGCAACATGTTTGTTTGTTTGTTTGTTTGTTTGCTTAACGCCCAGCCGACCACGAAGGGCCATATCAGGGCGGTGCTGCTTTGACATATAACGTGCGCCACACACAAGACAGAAGTCGCAGCACAGGCTTCATGTCTCACCCAGTCACATTATTCTGACACCGGACCAACCAGTCCTAGCACTAACCCCATAATGCCAGACGCCAGGCGGAGCAGCCACTAGATTACCAATTTTAAAGTCTCAGGTATGACCCGGCCGGGGTTCGAACCCACGACCTCCCGATCACGGGGCGGATGCCTTACCACTATAGGCCAACCGTGGCAACATGTTACATCCACAGGAGCTTGTAGAAAACATGTCACACACTAACAGGGCCTTCTGCTTGTAGAAAGCATGCTACAGTGACAGGAGCTTGTTGACCAGAAACATGTCATAGCCACAGGAGCTTGCAGAAAGCACGCTACAGCCACATAAGTGTCACCGTGTTACAACCACATGCGCTTGGATCAAAGAGCCTTACAGTGAGGCCTGGTTACTAGGTTTTTGCAGCAATTGGGCGAAAAGTCTGAAAGTGACCAATAACTCCCAGTTGATACCACAATTCTGGCCATTGATCGAGTACAATTGCTATGACATTATTTGAGCTCAAAGAAAAGGTCTGGTTGTAGCCGAAATCACCCTCCAGTCTGGCGAGGATGGTCAGTGCTCTAAGACAGTGAGGATAGTTCTTTTACCAAACGTTACACATACACCAAGCTTTGTTAGGATAGTCATTTTAAACAAAGTTACCCAGCTACAGAAGCATATACGCAGTCTGACTGCCCCCTTGAAAAATGGCCTCCCACATTCGCCTCTCCGACTACAGCCCCCAGACAATGTCTGCACTGAACTAATAATCTATGAAACGATGTCACCATTGGCCGAGTAATCTCTGAAGCCAGAGACCCCCGCCTCATATGACCGGCTGATCTGTCTGAACAATCTCAGAAGACGTAAATCTCTCAGTATAATTGTATCGAAAGCAGTATTTTCATCTGCATCTAATGTCAATTTTGGAGAGAAATGAAAACGTGTTGGGCCTTGACAATGTCCACGTATATTCGCGTTTCTGAAATAATCTTAATTTGTAAGCAATAACGCTTACAGCGAAGTGGTTTCTCAATAAGATCTGTGCAGTCCGCAATGGAACCAGTCGTCTTTGGAAGAAAAAAAATCCCTCTTGAAGAGTATATCGTGATCTGCACCGTCCACGAAACAAATCTGTCAAAACTGACTGTCATCATCAATATCTGTGAAGTTCAGATGCCAACCGTGGCATGAGGAAATGGACGTTATACCAGTAATAAAACCTGCAGAGAATTTTTGGTCAGCAAAACTACTTTTGCCATTTTGTGGAAGCACTTTTGTTTTTTCAGATTCAGGAGAAGACAAGACAGCAGGACAATAACTTAGCTGGGATTTTCTGGGGTATTGCCCCCCCCCCCCCCCCATCCCCCCCTCCTCTCCCCCTCCTCCCCCATTCCTTTTGTTCCTTTCGTCAGTATTTGTTTGCTGGATTGGATGGATTGATGAAGAGGCTGTTCTAACTGTGTTGCCACTGCGGACCTTCTGCACAGAACTGGCAATAAAACACAATTTTGTCGATACATGTACATTTGCTTTCGAACGTCAGACAGCTGGGCGTTTTACTTTACCTCGAACTTATGTTATGTTAGTTTGTAAAACTGGAGACCTGTGTGCAAACGTAAGAGCCCACCAGTGATGAGAAGGATGCATTTTTGGCTCCACGTAAGTGTAGCCTATGCGATGATAAACTTTGTCTGTCTGTGCGTCCGTATGTATGTATGTATGTGTGTATGTCTGTGGTAGAAACTTTAACATTTCCGAGTCTATGGATTACGTCAGTCTCGGTCAAAAGTGTTCGACGTGTGTGATAGAAACTATTTGAAGACGTCACATTATGACGTAAGAGGGTTAGACGTCACGCAAAGGAATTACTGAAAGTCTCGGTCATTGTTATTGTGAGCGGGCCGAGACTTCTTGGCAGATCCAGGGTCTCGCTTTCTTGCATAGTTTCACCTATGCTTACTGTGTGTGTGTGTGTGTGTGTGTGTGTGTGTGTGTGTGTGTGTGTGTGTGTGTGTGTGTGTGTGTATGTGTGACGGAGTGATTGAGTTTGTGTTACTGTTTGTCGATTTCTTACGTGAGCCTTGAAGGCTTCGCCTCTTGTATTTTAATGTATTTTAACACATCACTGCCATCTTCTGTCATTCAATTAACAAAACCAGTAAACAAACAATGTCACACGCTTTCCTTCTTTGCCACTACTAAAGCAAACGTGTGCAAGATTGTATGTTACACGCTTTGGAGCATGTGCAAGAACGGATTCAAACTCGAAATCGTCCCTCCAAAAACCCCAAAATGCACACACGACTTTTATTTCTCCTGCTGTTATCGTTTCTTCTCTTTACAAATTCTTCAACGCTGAGAATACTGAAAACGGCATCCCAGACGACAGTACTGTTTCCATACGCGAATTTAGCTGCCCTTGGAAAGTGGCTCGCTCAGGAGGCCTGTTAGTATGACACTATAAGGACAGAGTTGTGAACATAGATGACAAAGATCCCGGAAAGAACAAACATTTCGCGGATGCAGACACAGAAAGACGTCATGAAGATTGCAATGCTTCAAAAGATACGGACTGTGACGATGACTGTGACGTCATTCACATATACCGAGACGTCATTTATAGTTGTTCGGTCACTTTCGTCAAAAAGTAGATCTCTCCACAATGGCTGCTCCTGTGTTTAGGTTTAATATCAAGCGTGAGTACGCAAAACGTGTTTGTTCTCTCCTCTGTTGAAGCTGTGAGACATAATCGCCATTACGAGCTAGTCGTGTGACAGAGAGTTTTCTTGTACACTCGACTGCTGCTGTTTCACTCCGGCTAAAGCCGTCGTGAAACATCTACAGTCTCGTGTGCAAGAAAACTCTCTGTCACACGACTAGCTCGTAATAGCGGGTACTATCGCGATCGATTCCTGAGTTGATGTTCACGTGTGTATCATTACAATACGATTCACGATTCCTGCAACTGTCTGTTGTAAATGTTGTTTGTTCAATTTGAAGATTTGCAAGTCGACGATTTATGAATGTTTTTGAAATGAGTTCAACTACCTTTCCTCCTTTCTTCTTCTTTTTCTAGTTTCAATCTCCTTTTTGTTTAAAAGTGATAACTTTATCAGTCTCCAAGTCCGTCCGTTCACCCTTCCTTCCTTACATAACTAAGCACACATAACCGCAAAGAAACAACATCAAGAAAACACTGCAATCTTGCACCCTGTTCTTGTTTCTGTTGGACTGGTCTCAAAGAGCACCAGCAGATGCTAATGATAATGACAATGAATGTTATGTCCAATGTTGACACTTAACATGGGTGAAACTTTTCCGCCTTAATGCGGAAATCCGCCAAATGAAATTGGGCAAATAAGGAATTTCTTATTTTGAAAATCTTTAAAAAAAACAAACAAAAAAAACCCTTTTTTTTTTTTTCGCCGGCGATCCGATCCGTATTTTCTCTCACACAGTGACCGGACATCGCTGAGTCTTTGTTTCACTGAGCGCGCGAATTATCGGACTACAGCTTGGCATTTGTTCCCATTGTTTACTGTGCAAATTTGTGTGTTTGAGATACCAGGAGAGGCCTACTTTTCCCCTTAAAAAAGCCTGATTTTTCGTTTTCTTCCGCAAAGCCCCCCTGGGCCCCCTAGCAGGGCGTTGCCCCTGCACCCCACCAGGGCCTGGGCGGCCCCTGGACCCCGGCCTCATTTTCCTTATTTTCAATTCTGATCAGTTTCACCCATGTAAGTGCTGCATTAACCTATCAGCACTGAACCCACCAGATGATGTATACTTCCATGAACCTCGGAGAGTGCAGTCGCAAATATAGATGGCGAGAGAGAGAGAGAGAGAGAGAGAGAGAGAGAGAGAGAGAGAGAGAGAGAGAGAGAGAGAGAGAGAAGACAAAAACAAGACAAGACAAGACAAGTTTTCATTATTTAGGGGAAAAGATAAGCATTAGCAAGTATACATGCTTTCTTACATTCATCCCTCGTCTTGAATAAGATTAAGTAGAACAGAAATGGGAGAGAGCTACACGATCCAGTTTTGCGAGAGTATTGCCATTAGCAAACTTTGATACAAATAGCTTTTTTTCGTCTAGTCCTCTTCTAACAAAGAGAGGGAAAGGATGAGAAGAAGATCTTGGGAGAAGATTGAGTGTTATTTGAGAGTATTGGCATAAGCTTGCATTAAACCAAATAGCTTCTTTTTTCGCCCAGCCCTCTTCTCACAAAGAACACACACACACACACACACACACACACACACACACACACACACACACATACATACACAAAGACAGAAATGGAGGGAGAGGAAGAAGAAACAGACAGACAGAGAGACTGAAGCGGACGCAGATGCCCGTAGATGCTATTAATAGAAGTAGGAAGAGAACGGAGGAAAAGTGGGGTTGGGAGGTTGCGAAAGAGCCGATCAGCTCTAGCATCCAGCACCTCAACTGATCGTTTCAAACGATGCTTCACGGTGCTAAAATTAATTAGCAAAAAAATCCTGAGAGACCTTTGATGCACCAGCGTAGATGTCGACAGCCATGTTCTTATCAACTTCAGCGTTCTCGACGAAAGCAAGAGGATGATGGAGAAGTGGGCCACATTTAGAGGTTATTTTGGGACACTGTACGGCTCAAAATAACCACTCGATAATAACCGCTTCCCCTCGATCCCGTCATACCCCACCCCTCGCTGTTCTTCCGGCTTCCTGTCCAAGGGGTGCATGTTAAAAGCCAGAATGAAAAAAAAACTTGGAAAGATAAACACGCTGTGTGCTTACAGGCCACCAAACTGTTCATAAAAGTCTATCTGTGTGGAAGAGGGGGGGGGGTGTTTTCGCCGGAGAGAGTGTAAGAAAAGGTTCAGCCTCAAATCTTCACTCTTGTCAATAAAGGTTCAGTTCAGTGCAGTCCAGTTCAGTTTAGCTCTCAGTCTCTCTCTCTCTCTCTCTCTCTCTCTCTCTCTCTCTTTCTCTCATTCTCTCTCTCTCTCCTCTCTCCCCTCTCTCTATCCCTAGATCAATGAGCGTTGAAACCTCTTCGGTCAAGCGATACAAAGTAGCCCGGTCCCGCCTGGTCGCTTCCAGGGGGTGCTGGGGGGGTGTAAAAATGGTCGTATCACTCCGCTAAGCTTTGGCAGCGAAGTTCCCGCAGATCACTGATCCAGCGGTGCCATACAATAATCATATCGAGGGAGATTGGTGGAGGAAAAAAAATATGAACGGGATGGTTTGGGGTTGGTAAGTCGGGATAGAGGGAAGGTGGAGTGGACAGTGGTCGAGTCTATGGTGGTGGTGGGGGGGTGGGGTGGGGAGGTGATTGGTCGTATTACTCCGGGCATCGAGCTTTGGTAAAGTTTCCCCAAATGTCGAGTATCGCGCTGGAGTGGAGGGTATTAGTGCAGGAATGGAAAAGCTAACGGGATGGGGGGGGGGGGGGGGGGTGGAGACAGAGAAAGAGAGAGAGTGTATGTGTGGAGGGTTGTCTTGGATAGAGTGGGGAAGTGTCTGCATGCAGTTGTTTTAGTACCGTACAATGTCGATAGATATTGTCGGAGGAATGAGAATGGATATCATTATCATCAATGGTGGTGGTGGTGGTGGAAGGGAAGGGGGTAAAGCGCATGTATGTTGGGCGGTGTGTATAGGGGGTGTTGTCGGGGTGCAGTGTGTGTTTGTGTGTGTAGGGAGCTGTACTGAATTGGCCGTATCGCTCCGCCTAGCAGGGGTCTAGCGAAGTTTCCGCCGTCATCCGACCAAATCACCGCCTAATACTGCAAGAGATGAATGAACTGAAGGGAAAGTTGGTGGGTGGATGAGCAGAAGAGGGCATTGAGGATAAATAAGATATAAGATAAATGTGTATTTACGAGGGTTGTGTCGTAAGCGTACAAGTGAGGTGGGTTTTTTTCAACCATGACTTGCCACCCGACTACAGGGACTACTGATAATCACATCAGTATATATAAAGAATATCATACAGTATAATTATATATATATAAACAATATCACACACACACACAAACACTCACACACTCATACACCGCAATCACAAGAATATGTCGACTAGAATATAGTGATTGCACACGGTCAGATGATTTAGGAACATTGAACGAGAGACCGGGGGAAGGACTGAGTTTGGAAAGGAGATAGTGGTGTTGGGGGGGGGGGGGGGGCATACAGGGGAAAGGTTGCCCCGAAGTTTTCACTCTTGTCACCCCTTTGCGTATTGATCCGTGCAGTCATGCCTGGCCCTCTTAGCGGCCAAATCACTTGGGCCGGCCCGCCATAACCCCTAGAGGGCGCTACAGTTTCGCTTACTGCTGTGGTGTAGATGCTGAGAGCTTTCAGGCGGGGTAGCCTTTGATTACATGTACGCTTGACTCGAAAATCTTCGGAGCTTTTCAAGGGCTTCTGCTTCATCCGCAGATTTCCCCCAAAATATTACACTGAGATATGTATAGATTTGTTTAAGATTGTGTTCTTTTAATGTACATTTATCCCCCCCCCCTTCCATTTAAACTTAAATTAACAGTTATTCAGTTATTCACAGATTTGATATTTTTCATTAGTGCACAGGCCGAAACGTTACAAGCTCATTTTGATTTTAGAAATGTGTCTACGGCCAGAAAGAGTGTGTTTTTCTTTTACCATGCCTCGTGAAAAATAGACTGTCTTGGGCTCTTTACAATTTTTAAAAACGTAAAACATATAAACAAACAAACAAACGAACAAAGAAGAAAACAAACAATCAAACGAGCAAAAAATCACACACACGAGATCTGGGTTGAATAAATAGTATCAAAGCGGCTCTCACATATCATTCACGCACTAGCAACCACAAAGATTAGATTAAGTAAGAAACGTCATTACAAAATCCTTTGATCCACGTTCGATAAAATAAATGATTACCATCATCATGTCGAACGTCAATAAAAAATTTTTTTGAAAGAACAAAAAGAATACGCATGCACGCTCGCACAGACACAAACACACAAACACACACACACACACACTCACACACACACACACACACACACACACACACACACACACACACACACACGCACGCACACACACACACACACACGAGACCTAGGTTGAATAAATAGTATCAAAGCGGCTCTCCCACATATCATTCACGCACTAGCAACCACGAAGATTAGATTAAGAAAGAAACTTCATAACAGAATCCGTTGATCCACGTTCAATAAAACATAATTAATGGTTACCTTCATCACAACGGACGTCAATAAAAAAAAAATGTTTAAAAAAACCGCGTATCCACACACACACACACACACACACACACACACACACACACACACACACACACACACACACACACACATACACACACACACACTAGAACGCACGCATGGATGCATGCATTCACGCTAAGCTGAACAAAAAGCTACGGCAAATAAAGAGCTAAAAGCTGTATATTTCTATGCATATTCTGGAACCAAATGCTCCGGATGTTGTGAAAAACTTGTCCGGGGCAAAGGGGCCTTACTCTACCAGACCGCTGAAAATCCTGACCGAGTTATTTCCAGAAACGTCTATTACCCTCAGACCCTATTTTTTTTAACAAACCTGAGATCACATTGCGCATTATGATTTTTTCTTTTGAAATGTGTAACCACTGCGGTCTGGTAGTAACAGGATGGCGTCATCAACCGTTGCTTTACAAAAGTTTCTAAGTTCCAAAAGTGGCGGCATCTTTGACATGACTTTGAAGAATGAATGAAGGCTTATCGACTGTCAAACAAATAAATAAATAAATAAAAATGAAAAGAAATAAAGAAATAAGTAAATAAAATTTAGAAAAAAAACAACTTTATGCAATGTAAAGATTACATTATCACACTTAAACATAAGTCCATGAGTAATTTCAAGGTTTTTATTCAGTCAATACCCCATATTCTGTCAAATGGCATTAAACGCAAAAAGTTACTTCCAAAGAGACGGGTCATGGTTATCGAAATTTAACGATGTAGTCGCTGAATCATTTGTTTCGCTTATTTATTTATTGTTTATTTTTTTTATTTTTTTTTTATTAGTGAGTATTTCTACGCACATACACCCTCCCAGAGGGAGGCTCATGGCGTTTACAATATGCCGTGTGAGATGGAATTTTTTACACAATATATCACGCATTCACATCGGCCAGTAAATCTCAAGCGTGTTAGGCGAGTATATACTTTCACGGCCTATTATTCCAAGTCACACGGGTATTTGGTGGACATTTTTATATATGTCTATACAATTTTGCCAGGAAAGACCCTCTTGTCACTCGTGGGATCTTTAACGTGCACACCCCAATGTAGTGTACACGGGACCTCGGTTTTTCGTCTCATCCGAAAGACTAGCACTTGAACCCACCACCTAGGTTAGGAAAGGGGGGTGAAAATAGCTCATCACTCTTACAATGTCGGGTTCCTCACCGACGTTAGTACAAAACAGCTCCTTGACGTTGGGAGAACGGGGCCCGCCATAATGATAAGGCCAAAAAGAAAAATATGTCTGTTTCCGGTAACCCGACCCTAAAGGGTTTTTTCGCTTTTCACACACAAAAAAACCCAAAAAAAACGGGAGGTAATCGGTCGATGAGACTTCACAATCGAAGAGACTTACCTCCCGTTTCCGTCGTCACGCGAAAAAAACATGGCGGCCAATGACGCCGGGAATCCCTCTGAAGGGTCTGTGGCAAGATTTCCTCTTGCAGTTATTCTAACAAAACGTAAGAAAAAAGTTTTAAAAAAAACCCGACCGATCGACCCTATTTTTTTTGGCGATGTTACCGGAAACAGACATATTTTTCTTTTTGGTCTAACGAGATGTCCAGAAATGTGCAGATTTTTTTTCTCCCTGACGTTTTGTTGGCATTAATGATTGGTTGACCAAGACACTAATGATCCGTAGACCAAGACATTCGACAGTAAAATAGTAGGATGTGGATATGAAGTGGGTCGTGCACTGCCTGTTGGGGAAAAAGTCGTTGTAGTAGAAAAAAGATACCATTAGTCGACTGTGCGCAAAACCATAACAGAAATACAACAGAGACAAGACAAGACAAAAAATTAAGACAAGACAAGACAAGACAAAATCTTTATTATCGAGGATTATAGATAAGCAAGAATATATGCTTTTTTTACATCCAGCCCTCGCCCTAAGATAGGGTCAACAGGAACAGAAAACAATATAATCAAAGAACTAACAGAGCAAACTTAACACATTATAACTGTACATACAGATACAAATTTGGAAAAATAATTGTACTGCAGTTTAGTACAATTGTCAATGATAAAAAGTACCGGCACGGTTGGCCTAGTGGTAAGGCGTCCGCCCCGTGATCGGGAGGTCGTGGTTTCGAACCCCGGCCGGGTCATACCTAAGACTTTAAAATTGGCAATCTAGTGGCTGCTCCGCCGAGCGTCTGGCATTATGGGGTTAGTGCTAGGACTGGTTGGTCCGGTGTCAGAATAATGTGACTGGGTGAGACATGAAGCCTGTGCTGCGACTTCTGTCTTGTGTGTGGCGCACGTTATATGTCAAAGCAGTACCGCCCTGATATGACCCTTCGTGGTCCGTTGGGCGTTAAGCAAACAAACACACAAACAAAAAAATGATAAAAAGTGTCAATTTTTAACATAACTTAATTTAGATCTGCATTGTATTATATTTTGTTTAACATGTATATAATGAACACATTCATCACTTGATTAGTTGTGTTATGTGTGACATATAATGTTTTTGGAAGCTGTGTGTGTTTGTTTTATGCTTAAAAAAAATTGGCAGTGGCATAGGAATGCACCCGAATAAACAAAGCTTGATTTGAAAAGGTCAATACATGGAGTCGGTGTTAGGATTTTCAGTCTGTTATAGTTCAAAATAAAACTATCAAGTAATGTCTCCGGTGCATACTCTGACATCACTTTATGCATCATTTTGAACTAGTAATACTTGCACATTTTTATAATCAGATTCTAAAGGAGTGTGTTTTTTTTTAACACAATAAGCTTAACTGCTCTTCTGTGGAGACTAGCGAATTCGAAAGGTTTTAAAGCATTGGCACTTGCACAATCCCATAGAGTGGATGCATAATCAATATTTAACAAAGAGAGAGAGAGAGAGAGAGAGAGAGAGAGAGAGAGAGAGAGAGAGAGAGAGAGAGAGAGAGGATGATGATGATGCTGATGATGATGATGATGATGGATGATAGATGATGGATGATTGATGATGATGATGATAGTGGTGGTGGTGGTGGTGGTGGTGGTGGTGATGATGATGATGATGATGATGATGATGGATGATGGTTGGTGGTTGGTGGTTGGCGGTTGGCGACGGCGACGACGACGATGACGATGATGATGATGGAGGAACTTTATTTTTCAAGGATAGAGGTTTAAGGCGACGCCTTTTCTTACAACCGGTCCTAATTACTTCTAATACAAATGTCTAATAAATGATAAGCAAGTAAAGCAACATGACAACTAAACAAATTAAACGAACGAACCAGCAAACAATCGACAAGTAAGCAAACAAGCAAATAAACACAAACAACAAAATGACAAAGTAAGCAACATACAAATCGAAAGCGAAACATGCAACATGTTAATTGAGGTTACACATGTAAAGTGATCGACGGTAAAATTCACACGATACCAACGTTTACACTAATGAGAGAGAGAGAGAGAGAGAGAGAGAGAGAGAGAGAGAGAGAGAGAGAGAGAGAGAGAGAGAGAGAGAGAGAGAGAGAGAGAATTGAATTGAATTGAACTTTATTTAACAAGGATAAAGATTTAAGGCTACGCCTTTTCTTACAATCTGTCCTTGGGACGCATAGACACACAATTATATAATTAAAAAAAATACGAATTAAACAGTTAAAAAGTTAACCAACAAAAGGAGGTCGGAAAACGTGATAATAAAGATGACGATGATGATGACGATGATGATGATGATAATGATGATGATGATGAAGATGAGGCATGAAGAGTATACATATGTGGTTATTCATGAAATCAAATGCATACTATGCAGGTAATTATAAATACAAGCTGGTAGCAATCGAATATGTAGCATTAGTGTAACAAAAATATGTTCAGAATATACAATGCACAGCATATCTTTGACGTAATACTAAGTGTGGTAAGTCAAAAGACGTTAAACTACTCAGACATTAAGTGGTTTTTAACACATTTTTAAAAACTTTTTAATGACTTTAAGTGCTTAAAGGACGATGGAAGTGAATTCCAAACTGAAGTACCCGAAAAAGCGAGACTGGTCTTATACAGGTCAATTCGTGGAATTGGTGGGATCAAGTTGACCGACCCATATCTGTGGGTAGCTTTGTTGAATAATGATGTAATGTAAATCGGCACTTTACCGTAATACAATTTATGCATGAAAATGGCTTTGTTTAACTTGAGATGCTTTTCCAGTGGAAGAAAGTTAAGCATTTTTAATTTCATATCTGTTGAGGCATTATCCTTTACGATGAGTTTGGCCGAGCGACGATAGAGAGAGTCTAACTTTTTCAAGTGGACATCACTGCTGCCATCCCAGAGCGTCGAAACATAATTAATGTGAGGCATTACATGAGCATGGTGGAACATTTCCAGAGTCCTTCTGTCGGTATATTGCTTTAACTTGGATAGGAGGAAAACGTTCTTGGCTACTTTCTTGCAAATATGCTGTAATTGTGCCTGCCACTTGAATTCAGAATCAAGAATTACCCCTAACACGCGATGCTGTTGAACTTGTTCAATTGATTGCGTACCAATAGTAAGATTTAGTTTGAGTGGAGAAATCTGATGTTTTTGTCTGGTTGCAATTACCATACTTTTAGTTTTTATTGGATGAACAAGCATAGCATTAGCACTACACCAGTTATTTACATCGTTTAGAGCTGTTTGAAGGGAGGACTCTATTACTGGAACAGACTTTCCACTTGAATGAAGAGAAGAATCGTCAGCAAAAAAAATCACTTCTTACATTACTATCAGAAATGTGCAGTGGCAGATCGTTGATATACAGACAGAACAAGATCGGCCCAAGCACTGAACCTTGAGGCACCCCGCATTTCACAGTCTCCTCAGTAGATATTTTACAGTTTAGGGCAGTATATTGAGATCTGTCCTGTAAATAGGAAGCAAAAAAGTTACACACTGAACTGTTTCTGATATACAACTGTAATTTCTTCAGTAAAATTGAATGATCAACAAGATCAAATGCTTTTTTAAAGTCGAGAAACACAGCACCACTGATTTCAGATCGGTTTGTTGCAGACAACCAGGTGTCGCATAGCGTGGTAAGGGCGCTGTGACAAGAGTGATTTGTTCGAAAACCAGATTGAAATTGATGGAAAAGGTTTCTGCTTTCTATGTACGCGAGCAAATGTTTGTGAATATGTTTTTCCAATGGTTTGGATAAAATGGGTAATAAGGAAATGGGTCTAAAATTATTTGGGTCGGATAAATTTCCACCTTTATGGAGTGGAATTACTTTTGCTCTCTTTAATAAACTAGGTACAGTATTTCGCTTTATGCAGAGATTATACGCATAGGTGAGTGGCTCCAGAGAGAATTGAATTGAATTGAACTTTATTTTACAAGGATTTAGATTTAAGGCTACGCCTTTTCTTACAATCTGTCCTTGGGACGCATAGACACACAATTATATAATTAAAAAAAAAAAATTAAAAAATTAAAAATTAAAAAGTTAAAAAGTTAACCAACAAAAGGAGGTCGCAAAACGTGATAATAAAGATGACGATGATGATGATGATGACGATAATGATGATGATAATGATGATGATGATGATGATAAAGATGAGGCATGAAGAGCATACATATGTGGTTATTCATAAAATCAAATGCATACTATGCAGGTAAATATAAATACAAGCTGGTGGCAATCGAACATGTAGCAATAGAGTAACAAAAATATGTTCAGAATATACAATGCACAGCATATTTTTGACGTAATACTAAGTTTGGTAAGTCAAAAGGCGTTAAACTACTCAGACATTAAGTGGTTTTTTACACATTTTTTAAAACTTTTTAATGACTTTAGGTGCTTAAAGGATGATGGAAGTGAATTCCAAACTGAAGTACCCGAAAAAGCAAGACTGGTCTTATACAGGTCAATTCGTGGAATTGGTGGGATCAGGTTGACCGACCCATATCTGTGGGTAGCTTTATTAAATAATGATGTAATGTAAATCGGCACTTTACCGTGATACAATTTATGCATGAAAATGGCTTTGTTTAACTTGAGATGCTTTTCCAGTGGAAGAAAGTTAAGCATTTTTAATTTCATATCTGTTGAGGCATTATCCTTTACGATGAGTTTGGCCGAGCGACGATAGAGAGAGTCTAACTTTTTCAAGTGGACATCACTGCTGCCATCCCAGAGCGTCGAAACATAATTAATGTGAGGCATTACATGAGCATGGTGGAACATTTCCAGAGTCCTTCTGTCGGTATATTGCTTTAACTTGGATAGGAGGAAAACGTTCTTGGCTACTTTCTTGAGAGAGAGAGAGAGAGAGAGAGAGAGAGAGAGAGAGAGAGAGAGAGAGAGAGAGAGAGAGAGAGAGAGAGAAAAAAAATGTGTTTGCAGAAAAGTTGGTGGTGCGATAAGTTGATTGTTAGCCTACTTACTTACTGACTTACTTGGTATCTTACTTACTTGCGTGCTTGCTTGCTTACTCAATTACTGATTGAAATACCTGCTAACTTGCTTACTTACTGACTGACTTACTTACTTATTTACACAATAAACATGCCGTTTATCTATAAAAATAAAAAATAAAAATAAAAAACCACTCATTACAATGAAATGAAATAAATATAAAATTAAAAAACCAGAAGTGCCACAACTCCAATTATATGCTTGGTGAAATGCCGATTTGTCTATACGTCTGGGACAACGAAACGGATCATCCGAGCAACACTTCAAACATTCTGACGTCCCGGACCAAGGGAGGGAGGCTATAGTGTCCGGATGGTGAAAAGGAGAGGGGGGGGGTAGAGGACGCTGGAGGGTTACAGAGCTCTGTATGATGATCACTTGTTGTGTCAGGCTGTGATCATGATGATGAAGAGAATGCAGCATAGCCGACTTAAGAGTTGAATGGGTGGAAAGGAGATAGGGACTGGAGGGGAGGGGGGGGGTGTGGAGGCGGCAATGAGACGGTCCTGGGAAAGGATTACACCCACACACCCCACACACCCACCCTACACCCCCACCCGACTGTCACGCAGCCTCGATGGCTTCAATAAACCATATCCCGCACAATCACCGTACATCTTTTTCCAAGTCCAAAAGCGCGTCCACGTTATTATTGTTGTTCACCATTTTCGTTCGGCGTCTGTTTGATCGGTTTTGCGGCGGTTCCATCTTCTGCATTTTGTTTTTGGCATTGCCCCCTGTTTCTTTCTTGAGGGGAGATATATTGCAGACAGGCTAGCTCCGAGGAAGAAGTTTCTTCTGGCAATTTGCTACTGTCTGCTTTTCGACGCTGGTAGTGCTGAGAAAGGCGCCTGCTCTCAGGCAGACGATAATCTTGCACAAATATTTCTTTTTCAAACCACGTATCTGGAACATGCGCAACAGGTATTCCTGGCGATTTGTTTACTTAGTGGATGCGTTTTAGGACTAATGCGTCTATAGGCCAATGGACTTGTGTGAGAAAATGTGATCAAATCGAATAGAGCGGTGGGTGGACTGCGATTAAAAAATCAAGTAACGTCAGCAGAAATATGGAACAGGGGGAAAAAATGCACTTGCTCAGACAGCGAATGAACGCAGGAGAGTCTACAAAATGCGTACGGCTGCAAATTGAGGACCGGTAACGGCGCGGCGGCGGCCAGTAATCGAATTTGCTTCCTGATTCCCATTTCATTTTTGAAAGAGCGTTTCCTGCTCGACATTTAATTTCAAACTAAACTTGGAGCGGTTGGGGAAAGCCATAGAGGAAATGAGGCCAATGGGATGCAGCAGGAGAATTCTTTTCTGCGGGGGGAGATCCCTCGTACATTAGACACACGGAGGATCCCTAGGGAGCAGTCTGTATTGCGAAACATGTAACGCTGGTTCTTGTCACGACATGTAAAAACACTTGGACGGGGAACAAGAAGACAAATAATCAAAAAAGAAGGAACGATAAGAAGAAAAAGACATTAAAAAAACAAAACAAAAAGACGGAAACAAGTCCGTTTCGATCTTTTCTTGCGTCGATTTAGCAGCAGAACATGTATCGTTGTTGACACGGCTGATTTTTGCTTCCGGGTAAAAGAAAGTTCTGCTCTGGACAGCCGTCGTTGGAAGACAAGGGTCAACGAAGGGAAATATTTCCCAAGGGACGGCTGTAACTTGTGTGGACCGATATCATCTGGACAGCAGCACGCAGTTGATAAACTACCATCCAGGCTGCGTAGTTTGTCCATCTTGCCGGCAAGAATCGACGCGACTGGTGTAAATCGGTGATTGTGAGTGTTCCCTCGCTTGCTGTTGGGAGGCGAACTGATCAGCCGCCGTGCATCGACTGACTCTGTTCAACACTTAACCTGTGCTGTAACCTAGCCACTTGTTTCAGGGGGTTAAAAAACGGAGTGCTCGCTCATGTTAATGTTCTTTTTTTATCTATGAATCAGCGCCCGTGCTAGAAATGTGGGTTCAACCTCCGGGCGTGTAAGCCGCAGAACGGGAGACAGTTTGGCAGTGTTTGTGTTACGGATTCCAACAGGTTTCAAGCAGAAGCAATACTTTATTATGGGCTTCCATTTCGAATGGTGTGAGTATCTGTTTGAGTGAGTTTCACTCTTTGGGCTGTTGTGGATGCTGACAGTCGTAATTTCTAGCCTTTTACAACTTTGAACAATATTTTCGGACTTTTTATTTTTTGTATTAACGTGTCCATACTCCAACGCATGTTGTGTACTGATATTCGAAAAATACAAACGAGAAAAGAAAGGGAACACTGGTGCTGGTAAAAGCAAGAACTGTTGGAACTCGTCTCGATAATTTATTTTTTATTTTTTATGTGTTCTTTCTTTTCTTAAATTTGAAAGTTGCCGCTGGCGATGAAGTGTAAAACCCTCTGGCTCTACGTACGATCTCGCTTTCAACAGAAGCTGTTTAACTTCCTCTTCAAAATGTGACATGTCGTCAGGTGTTGGTCAAATCGTTACAACAGCAGCCTCGTCGAAAACAAATTCATCGAAAATGGAAATGAGTTGTGATCAGAAACATCGATACCAAAAGGTGCAGGTCAGCAGGAAGCCCAGGCCTGCGGAGATTTTCTTGTACCTGCTTTTCTTCTACTTTCTCATGGGCTGCGGCACTGCCCAGGGAAACAGAAAGACGAACAAAAAGTAAGGTGCATTTTTAGTTTTGTCTTTGTTGAGTTGATGCACAGTGCTTTTTATATTTAGTCAAGTTTTGACTAAATATTTTAACATCGAGGGGGAATCGAAACGAGGGTCGTGGTGTATGTGTGTGTGTGTGTGTGTGTGTGTGTGTGTGTGTGTGTGTGTGTGTGTGTGTGTGTGTGCGTGCGTGCGTGCGTGCGTGCATGTAGAGCGATTCAGACCAAACTACTGGGCCGATCTTTATGAAATTTTACATGAGTTCCTGGGATTGATATCCCCGAACGTTTTTCTCCTTTTTTCGATAAATGTCTTTGATGACGTCATATCCGGCTTTTCGTGAAAGTTGAGGCGGCACTGTCACGCTCTCATTTTTCAACCAAATTGGTTGAAATTTTGGTCAAGTAATGTTCGACGAAGCCCGGACTTCGGTATTGCATTTCAGCGTGATGGTTTAAAAATTAATTAATGACTTTGGTCATTAAAAATCTGAAAATTGTAAAAAAAAATAAAAAATTATAAAACGATCCAAATTTACGTTTATCTTATTCTCCATTATTTTCTGATTCCAAAAACATATAAATATGTTATATTTGAATTAAAAACAAGCTCTGAAAATTAAAAATATAAAAATTATTATCAAAATTAAATTTTCCAAATCAATTCAAAAACACTTTCATCTTATTCCTTGTCGGTTCCTGATTCCAAAAACATATAGATATGATATGTTTGGATTAAAAACACGCTCAGAAAGTTAAAACGAAGAGAGGTATAGAAAAGCGTGCTATCCTTCTCAGCGCAACTACTAAACCGCTCTTCTTGTCAATTTCACTGCCTGAACGGTGGACTGACGATGCTATGAGTATACGGTCTTGCTGAAAAATTGCATTGCGTTCAGTTTCATTCTGTGAGTTCGACAGCTACTTGACTAAATATTGTATTTTCGCCTTACGCGACTTGTTTGTGTTGTCTGTAATGAATTAATGCACAGTAGATTTTTTTTAACTGTTTAATGATATACGATACCAATACATGCACAGCCTAGCGGTGACCTTTACGAGTAACTTTCTCCGAAGTCACCGAGACACATTTTGTTGTCGAAATTCTGTGTCGGTTTCTGGGAGATGTGCATGAGAAGTGACAGAATGTTGACGTGACACCATTATTCGCGTTATGACGTCTTCTCGAAGTTTGTTTGGCTTATGACGTCAGACGTTTTACTTTGGAAGAGGGGATCAAAAAGAGACGTCTTATTTGTTTTATATGTGTCATTTGTCTTTAACAATGACTTAGCGTATTCACTTTGGAAGGTTACGCGTAAGTCTCCATTTCACTGGCAGTTTCCAAGGTGATTGAACCCGTTTGTCTGCGTGGTTGTTTGACTTTATTTTAAGTTATTGAGACATCCCAAAGCACTAAGGGATTTATAGAGCAAATCGAGAAAATTCATTATTGAACGAAGCGCATAGCGCTGAGTTCAATAATTATTTTCGAGATTTGCTCTATAAATCCCTTAGTGCACTGGGATTGTTTCAATAACGATATTGTCAGTACCGCCAGAGAAAAAAGAAGATTCAAAACGCACATTTTGCAACGCGCATTTGGATAGGCGTAACTGTGTGCTCAGGTTTGTGTCACTGGATCTACTTTTGTGTGGGCTGTCTCAAGTGTGTCGTGCTTTCGTCACACGCAAACTCTTGTTTTAATTTCTGTTGGTAAATTCCAGTGTAGCGTTAAGATAAAAAGTGATGATCTTTCATAGAGACCTCATTTAAACTCGGAGAAAGGACTGTGCTCTTGGTTTCGAAACCTTCATCGAGCTTCGACAGATTGACTGTGCAGAGTTTTGCCCCTTGCCACGGTCGACGGAAAGCACATTTTCAAAATAAATGTGGCATGTTTCTCGTGTGGTATCTTCACTCATCGGGGAGTCTGGTACTAAATATGAACGGTAAGAATGCTCTGAACCCTACACGTATTATATCCCCATCGTTTTATCGTTCACATTTGCCCAACATGTTAATTTGCTGAGCGGGATTTATGTCGTCTGCTACTGCACTGAGTCTCATTTCAAAAACAAAAATTGCTCGTCACGTTGCACTGAGTCTGCACGCATGAGGCAGGCTGGTAATAAGTCTTATATATATATATGGTAAGAACGTTCTAAACCCTACACGTTTTCGATTCCGATTGTTCTTGCCTTGAAATAATAATTCGGAAAACATTCATTTACTGAACAGATGCAGTCGTATTTCAGTGTAGTCTGCTACGTGCTGATCTAGCTGCTACCGTCTCTGCTGCTACGTTATCGGAATAACACTTGTGTTTTCTGTTAGCTGCTGGGAATTGTATACTAACTCATCATTTGGTCATGTGGACAATAAACTACATGCCACTAACATGGCATAATTATGAGAGGAATCTTCGCAAGTCGAAACTGAAACATTAGACACAGCGGGTTCTATTTTTAGATCAGTGGCAACTGCGGCACAGGCACATGCAATCTGTCAGAAAAAAACACCATCTTCTGCTTTAATTGAAAAGCAGGAAATTTATGGTCTTAATCATTGGTATTGTGGAGAATATAAGCTACATGTCATTAATTAATTCTGAGGATGAGAGTACACTCTCGCTTAAGCAAAGGGCGGAAGAATACGCTCTGTGGAAAAGTTAGCGCACTCCAAGAGTGCGCTAACAGTTTTAGCGCATCGCCATTAGCCAATCAACTGGTTCACATCAGTCATGTGACACCAGTACTTACTGACAAAATATGTTATTATGCCCGTTTGTTTCTTTCATTCGGGTTTTCACAAGATCATGATTATTATAGGGCTGGGTTCAGTAAGAACAAAGCAACACTTTAACAAACCTGTTGCGTTTTAAGGATAAATGTTGCTGCAAGGGGGAGGGGGGCGGGCGGGACTGTTGCTTAAAGTTATTTAAGTAATGTGAATTTAATTCTTTTGTTTCTTTTTTATCTTTTTCTTCCTTTCTGATTTCTTTCTTTCTTCTTTCTTGCTTTCTATCTATCTTTCCTTCCTTCCTTCCTTCCTTCCTTCCTTCCTTCCTTCCTTCCTTCCTTCCTTCCTTCCTTCCTTCCTTCCTTCCTTTCTTCCTTTTTCCTTCTTTCTTTCTTTCTTTCTTTCTTTCAGTTGTGAAAAGGATCAACATTTAATTACATTTATGACTTTTTTTTCTTCTTTTTTAATTCTTTTTTTTTAATAGAAATTGTTCTTATTGCATTTCATATTGTTTTCATTTTTCTTGTGCCGTAATTTCATTTTTGTAAATCTTATTATGGTTCATTTTGTTGTTGTTGCTCTTTCGTTTATTTGTTAGATTATTTGTTTAAACTAAATATACGCGTGCAGAATAGTGCAGGCTACCTAACGCTTGAACGGTACGACAGTTACCTTTAAGTCAATTGGTGATACCATTTCCACTGAACAACACAGACACAAACTTACAGTCACCTAACCCCAGACCCCATCCCCACCCTTAACACACACACACACACACACACACACACACACACACACACACACACACACACACAAACAAACAAACACGCACACACATAAAAACACACACAAGCAAACACACACACACACACACACACACACACACACCAACATACCGGTGAATTGATCGCATACATAAATATTCTGTGGACTACCTTGCTGCATAAGAAAGTCATTAATTTCATGTAAAGTTGCACTTCGATTTCCTGGCGACATTAGGGAAGTAGCTTTGCTTCCGTCAGGACTATGTTTGTGCGCACGCTCGGATAATGTATTTTTCATTGATTTTTTCGCATATCTGTTTTGCTTTTTTCTTTTCTTTTATGTTAATTTATTTGTTGCTGTTTTCGTATTTTTCTATATTCGTTTATTGGCTCACGTAAGTGTAGCCTATGCGATCGTAACTTTGTCTGTCTGTGCGTGTGTGTGTGTGTGTGTGTGTGTGTGTGTGTGTGTGTGTGTGTGTGTGTGTGTGTGTGTGTGTGTGTGTGTGTGTGTGTGCGTGTGTGCGTGTGTATGTCTGTGGTAGAAACTTTAACATTTGACTAAACACCGAAATACTCATTTCACCTGGTTATTTTTCAAGCACCATCTTCAAAATATTGAAGCAATGATCAACACTGTGTCGGCATGTGTGTAGTTAAAGCGTGTATCCAAAGAAAACGGGTGGTGGGGTTTTTTGAAGGGGTACAAGCAGTTGACTGGTTTCTGTCGTGTGTGGCGTGTAGACCAGGTCAGGTGTCAAGACCAGGTCAGGGGTCGCGCAAAGGATTGTGGTATAGATTCACTTCTCCAGTTCTCACTTCTGCATTCGCCGATTCGGGGAAGACGACTTCATGTTGTTCGGTTTCTAAGCTCCAGAAAAGTAAATAAAGAAGCTACCAAAGGGAGATTTCCTACAATTTGATCTGCACAGCGTTTTTCCAATGTCCACGCGAGGAAGAGCTGTCGAAAGCGCAGTGTCGATCTGGCAGCCGTATCCCGGTAAGTACAGAGACAGATCTAGTGTCTCCCACTCTGATAACGTGTCACCTACTGTTTTAATTTCTTTTTATTTCAGCAGACACGGATGTCAAACACAGTGCTAGGCAGTCACCTCTAGTGAAATGAGTTGATCTAAAGTGCCTGTAATGTTTGGATGTCTTTAATTGTTCGTGGTTCGATTTATGTGAATTTCAAGACTTGCAGTAGAGTCTCAAGTTAAGTTTACTCTGCCCGAAAAAAACTGTCCATCATTTACTTGAACATGCAGATATAAGGAAACGGAATGAATCTGTTCTCAAAGTCAAAATGATCACGATGTTTTCCTCAGATTCAAAACATGCACTGTCATGGTTTTGTCTGTACAATTTAGTAAGTCTTACCTTGCAACAACTTCCTTGAACTTGAAAGACAGTTTTTGAATGCTAGATCTGTATCGCGTTTCATTCCAGACTCGATTCTCTCTTTGATTGTACTGTTTGCTGTTTACGCACTATCATGATTCGCTATGTAACGTTTGGTAAGCTTACCTTGCAACAGCTTTCTTGTCTTTGTTGGCATTTTCTTTCAAGGCAGTACAACGTAAGATTAGATTCTTTCGGACAGAAGGTAGAATGAGAATTTTGAGACAAAGCTTGCTGTGGCATTTGTTTGTAAATAATGGTACATGACATGTGTCACAGTGATTCTGTATTTTTCTGCGGTTGATGTGGTTTCTTTTTTCCTCTCTTGTTTTTTCCCTCCTGAGTTGATCGTTATCATTTAAACAAGACCCTCAGAGAGTACCTCCGTTGTTCCTTAAAATGGAATGTGAATAGTGTGTTGGTTGTGTTGACCGTCAGAATTATTTTAAGAAGGCTGCTGCAGTCAGTTGACATGTTTCGCATATTGTAGGGTATGCTGCATAGGTAAAGTGGCTTGTATAACCTGACTATTCTGTTTAAAAACACTGTTTATATTTGTGTAGGTTGTAGTCATCATAACTAATCGCATTTTGCCATTTGTTTCAGAAAGGAGGTTAACCTACAAGATCGACGCTATGTCAGATATGCCTCAGCCACATGAAGACTTCCGAATTTAGATCCACTCGGCATGGTGACAAGTCTTGATGAAAAGTATGGGACTGAGGACAGCAGTGGAAAAAGTGGCCACATGGCAGGTACCTATTGCTTAGTGTCTGCAGTGCAAAAGACAGATAAGCTGATGGTAGATTTGCAAATGAACACAGTGCCTGTGTGTGTGTGTGTGTGTGTGTGTGTGTGTGTGTGTGTGTGTGTGTGTGTGTGTGTGTGTGTGTGTGTGTGTGTGTGTGTGTGTGTGTGTGTGTGAGAGAGAGGATTGCACAAGATCTCATTGAAGGACAACTGCACCAACAACAAATACAGTTATTTTATCTGTTTGCCTTCTTTTGAAAATTATACATGGAGTTGATATGATGCGTTAGTTTTAACTGTGTGTGTGTGTGTGTGTGTGCGTGTGTATGAGTGTGTGTGTGTGTGTGTGTGTGTGTGTGTGTGTGTGTGACGGATGAGTTTGTGTTACTGTTTGTTGATTTCTTACGGGAGCCTTGAAGGCTTCGCCTCTTGTTTGTTGTTGTTTTCGTATTTTTCTATATTCGGGATAACCCTTTTTTTTTAGGAGTGTGTGTGAAAAAAACCACTTGTTCTTTAACTCTAATGCTATTTCCGATTGTGTGCTATGTAATAGTAGTCATCAGAAATGATTGAAGTTAGTTCCCCGCTTTAGTTCTTAGCAGTCACGTGACTTGTGACTGCTGATCCCTTCTTCTTATGTTGAAGTTTTCGTTGTCGTTGTTGCTGCTGCTGTTTTTGTTTGTTTGTTTGTGTGTTTATTTGTTTGTGTTTTTTCTTTCTTTTTTTGTTCCTTGAGACATAACATATCTAGGGTATTGTCTCTAAGCCGAACACCAAAGTACAGCCAACCAACCAACCAGCCAACCTATCACCAAGTTTACATTTTGAACAAAGTTTGATATTCAACGATAAAATTACACACAGCTTCCATAATGAACATTTTTGTTCGAACACTTTGGTTATTTTTTACCGAAAATATTAATACCTCGTTCTTCCCACCGCCCCCCATCCCTCCCCTCCCCATCCCCTCTCCCCCCCCCCCTTCCTTTTTTGTGTTAAAACGTTTTAGGTATATACACGGTGCAAACAAATTATTGCACCCATTTTCGTACCCCAACTAAAACGTTCATTCCCGTGTCATTTCATTCAAACTGTATTATGCCATTAAAGGCCCTCAACTTGGCTATCTGACACAATTTTCAGATATCAGAAATTGTGAAAGAAACAATAGAAAGTCAGCAGAGACTTTCTTCCGAGAATTGTTAAAATCTCTTAGCAGAGATAGAGAGAGAAATAAGTATCCCTTCACAGACAGCCTATTGGGAGCATCAGACCCTCCTCAAGGGGGACCAAGATTTACAGAGCAAATTCCCTTTGTGGGGGACGTATCGCAAGGTAATCTAGTCCTGAGGAGGACCATTGTATTTGTACCTAGACCAGACACGTGTTTCGACACTATTGTGTCTCATCAGTGGTCAGGTGGTACTGATGGCGAGAGATGATGATAAAATGATAAAATCGTTTATTTAACGTCACTCTGTAAAAACATTGGCGACATTTGTCTTAGATTAAGAACACACACAGGCACGCACACAAACTTTCCCTTTATGTACAGTGGTTCACCACCCTCCCGCCCCCCGCACACTCTCGCTCATATAATTAAAAATGGTGTTAAGAGATACTTGGATATAAAATGGTATTTTTAAAAGTTCTGATAAAAATATATAGTAGCTGTATGAGAAGCAATGGCGTCAGCCGCAGCAATGTCTCTTCATATCCAGGGACCAAGTGGGTGCGTGTGCATAAGTCCAGCGATAAGTTTGGGACATTGCCACCCAAGGTCTTTATTAAAACTTAAAAGATAGCTTAATTTTTCCTTTGAGGTATTTGGCAGAATATTTCTATTTGAGTTTATAAACTGAGTCAGGGGTTGAAAGTGGTATGAGTTCAAATCACACTCCAAAGTCAAATGAGCAATGGTGAGGTCGGATTGACAGGTGCATTTAAGCTCTAGAAATTGGTAATTCCCAGCTTCTGCCCTTAGGCGGTTAATCCTTTTTATTACACGTGGGCATGCATTATAGGTGTTCATCTGTTTTGATGGGGCTTCCCGAATGAGCCAGCCAGAGCTTATAGCCTTGTGCATATATTTGTTCTTCCATTCTCTCCAGAGAAGAGAGTCTGTAAGGCTACTGATCTCAGAAGCAGACAATGGCAGGTCTACCTCGGAGGCGCCCATGCCTTGGGCAGCTTCTTTAGCGGCTTTGTCCGCTTTCTCGTTGCCAGGCACGTTCACGTGTGCTGGACACCAGACCAGGTTAATCTCGCTTCCTTTTTTTATAATTTTATTTGCCAGCTCCTTTATGGCAATGACAAGATCATGTCTTTTTGATCTTTTGTTAGATCTCAATGCTTCAATGGCTGCTTTGGAGTCAGAGAATATAGCTATCTTTTGAGGAGGAGTGTTCTTGAGATTGAGATGAACAAGCGACATGCAGATGGCAAGGAGCTCAGCTGAGAAGATCGAGTTTCTGTTGCACAGTTTAAATTTCCCAGTCATGTCATCGCTGGGGATTACAAAAGCTGCGCCAGCCTTCTTGTCATCCAACACTGACCCGTCTGTGTAAACATGAACATGGCCTTTGTATACAGTATCAATGTGCTCAAGGGCTTGTATCCTGAGTAATAACTGATCATCCTTTGTAGCTGTGCAATATTCTGTGTCAAAATTCATTTCTTTCATTGTCCATGAGGGATCACGAGATATGGGGTTTTGGGCCACATCATTTGGGTCGACACTGATTTCACTAAAGAGTGAAGCATTGAATTGAGCCAGTGAGGAGAAAGTAGTGCCAAAGTGGGCCTTTTTGTTTTGGACATGATTGTAATGCGGTTGTAGCTCCTCTTTTGTTGAGTTTTGCACTGTGTTGGCTCGAACATTGTAATCTGCGCAGCACTTACGCCGCCACATGTCAAGAGGGAGGAATCCTGCTTGGTGGTATACAATGGCCTGCTTTGAATGCCTTGGGTGTCCGAGGGCAAGCCGAAGGGCACGACATTCCGCTGACTGTAGCTTATCAAGCCATTTTCGAGCCGACGAGAAGTAGGCCTCCTGTCCATATGATAGTCTTGATCTTATAAGAGCTCTGGTGATGTTTGTTAGAATAACTGGGCACTTTGCCCATGGTTGGGCAGCCAGTATTTTAAGAAGGTTGATGGTCTTATTTGCTTTGCTTAAAAGATACTTTAAGTGAGCAGTCCATAGTCCATTTGAGGTGAAAAGTACGCCCAGATATTTCACCTGCTGAGATGTCAACCCATGGTATCCAACTAAGAAGCAAACCATTCTCTGAATGGTAGCTTCTGTTGGCATGGGAGACTACCCTCATCTGACAACCCCAAGAGGATATCTGTGAAGGGAAACACTTTGATTTAAGGCCAAAGTGTAGAATTGATATTTATTAAGAAAGAATTTAGAAATTTAGACAAGTTTTAACCAAGAAATTAGGTTAAAACAAGGGAAATTTGAAAAAGCCTAAAGGGAGGTAACTCTGTACCAGCCTGCAGATCCAGAAATGGATACGCGAACAAGTTAGATCTAATTTTGAAAAGGTTAAACAGGAAAAGCGGTCAACTTTTCACTGCTGTTCAACACAGGACTTGGTAAAGAAGAAGTTTTCTGCTTTATTCAATTGGATCGCTTTAAAGGCGATGCAACTTTCACGGTGACCACATTATAAAACATCAGAAATTGTGAAAGAAACAATAGAAAGTCAGCAGAGACTTTCTTCCGAGATTTGTTAAAATCTCTTAGCAGAGATAGAGAGAGAAATAAGTATCCCTTCACAGACAGCCTATTGGGAGCATCAGACCCTCCTCAAGGGGGACCGAGATTTACAGAGCAAAGTCCCTTTGTGGGGGACGTATCGCAAGGTAATCTAGTCCTGAGGAGGACCATTGTATTTGTACCTAGACCAGACACGTGTTTCGACACTATTGTGTCTCATCAGTGGTCAGGTGGTACTGATGGCGAGAGTTGTCAACCCATGGTATCCAACTAAGATCAAAGATGTCCCGTGTCATTTCATTCAAACAGTATTATGCCATTAAAGGCCCTCAACTTGGCTATCTGACACACTTTTCAGTATTATGCCATTAAAGGCCCTCAACTTGGTTATCTGACACACTTTTCAGATCAAAGATGTCCTAACCTGGTAACCGGTGTTTTCTTTTTTATTTAAAGATTTCTGGTATAGGTATCACGTTTTTGTTGGGTCGATTTTGGGGGAATCCTTACTTCGGTGGCGGTCAGGTGATACCTATAACAGAAATCTTTGATCCGAAAACTGTGGCAGACAGCGAAGTGGAGGGCCTTGAATGGTATATACAGTTTGAAATGACACGGGAATGAATGTTTTCGCTGCAATAATTTGTTTGCACAGTTTCTTTGAATGTATATGTAATATCTTACTGGGACGCAGAGCGTATATGAAAGCCTGTTTACCAGGTCTGGCGGAACATCCAACAATTTCTGCGACGTTCAATGACAGCGATGTTACATGCCAAAATCAGCTACAATTATGGAATGTCGCTTAAATGGCACTTGTGAGAATGGGTAATGTGCTGCAGCAAAGAAATCTATTCTATATTATGTGGGTATATTCACAGGCCTGAGAGCTAATCCGCATATACTTGTGATTTTTGATGACAGCAGTTTACATGGTTTACAGCAAGATAACAAGTCCATGGAATGTCGCTCAAATGCAACTTGTGCAATACCTGAAACCACGTGAAATATGAGAATGCGTATAATTATTATGTTTTTAGCGGGAAATTCGTATTCACTAAGCCCAAAAAGATGTCACTGCGATATTTGATAGCAACGGTTCAACGCAGAAAAAAAGTATAATGATAATTGAAGTAATTAACAATTAATAATAATGAAACAAATGGAGAGTTGTTTAAAGGTCACAATCGACGCAAAACGAAAATCTTTAGATGTGAGAATGCTGGTTATACTTGTGAATTAACTTACAGATGTAACGGGTTATGATTCTTCCCAATCTGTTTGTAACAAGTTGTTGCTTGCTGTCAACAGTTTCTTCAGCAGAACATTAAACTGCACGAAATGAGAAATCTAAAAACAGATAGACTTCTTACGTTCCAAAATCCCGAGAGAGATAAAAAGAGAGAAACAAAATGCAATTGGAACGTTTTATTTTTGACAAATTTTTTGAATGTTTCGTTTTGTCACAAATAAAAGGTTCTAATAGCTTACAATTCTTGTTTAAGTGTGTGTGTGTGTGTGTGTGTGTGTGTGTGTGTTTGTGTTTTCTTTCTTTGTTTTTCTTTTTAGGAATTGAGATTTCGGAGTTATTTCATGTGACAGTTTTGTAGCTGTTACAATATTTTTGAGCGTTAACCCCACCCCGTAGGTTCCAGCCCGGCTTAACCCAGACTAACCCTGTATTGCATGTCATCAGGCGACACATTCGTCTTTAACTCAATTTCCTGTCGTAACCTTGGCACTTCTGACTGTCTGTGATTATAGTCCTAATCTTATGTCCTAATTAAGACACGTCCAGAAATTACCGACAGCAACTATATATACTAACTAACACGACTGGCATTGACTGTACCCCTCGACTGGTCTACAAACACAGCTAAATGAAGACAACAGGCTAGGATGCAA
This sequence comes from Littorina saxatilis, assembly GCF_037325665.1. Taxonomy (NCBI): domain Eukaryota; kingdom Metazoa; phylum Mollusca; class Gastropoda; order Littorinimorpha; family Littorinidae; genus Littorina; species Littorina saxatilis. The sequence goes on along the minus strand of NC_090250.1, from coordinate 14,576,262 downwards.
ACATTGTTACGGGTACACTTCAGCCTTTCGGTTACACAATTCTGTCAATTTACCAACATGACAACCACTAACGCGGCTGACTAAGTGTGCAAGGGTGACGCGATAGTCTCCCTTCACAGAAGGCTCTGCAGAGTTGTCTGCCGGCGAAGAGCGCGGGCTATTTAGAGTAGCTCGACGTTTCTTTTACGTCGCCGGCTAGACACCTGTCAATTGTTGAGTTCTGTTTGTGATGGGGTCTGGCTGCATTTGTCTTCCTGTATTCTAAAAGCGGACAAACACTCAAGACCTTAATGGCTAAAAACCGTAGGACTTTTAATATTAACTTTACTACTACTCCTTGTATTCTTTAGGGAACCTTTGCGTACCCATAGCAGTGTTAAGGCTCAGAAATAAGCTCTAAAATCTCAACCTTGTTTGACTGGCTTTGCCTCCGAAGGGGATTGTTGTGCTTCGCGCATACGATTACATAAGATCGACCACTCCCGTGGCCGGGAATCGAACACTCAAACTTGCGCACGAGAGGCCGGCGACTTATCCACTATGGCTGTCAACTTGTAGTCCATCTCTGGTCGTTATCTTAGCACTTCAGACTGTTCGTGATTGATGCGCCGATGTGAACTCTCAAGTTAGGCACGTTAAGAAAATACTGTCAGCCACCAAAACGACTGACATAGACTGACTCTTCGATTGATCCGCAAATACAGCTTAATCGTGGTAGTCAATAGGAGGCAAGAAGAAGCAAACTTTGTTACGAGTACAACCCAATGAGACAAGACGAACATTAAAGGCACATCCTTTCCTATGAAAACAGTTCGGCTCACCATCTCAGATTTAGCCAAGCTTTTACATGAGATGAAACCATCCCTCCACTTGGATATATACCTAAAATTAACGACCTGGCTGCTGTGTTGATGATCTAATTTCGTAAAAATTCACATGTGGCTTTAAACAAATTCATTCATCAAAAAAAGTCTCACCACAGGAAGAAGTCAGGCTGATAATTTTTGGTATGTGACCAAGAGGAGTGATATGGTCTTATCCCTCGCGAAAGCCAGGCCAGATCTGAGACGGTGATCCGAGCTGTTCTCAAGGGAAGGAGTGTGCCTTTAACGTCAAATTCCGTGAATGATGCAGGGTCATGTTCGGATGGTAACGACAAGTCTACTAGAGGACTCAACTTTAGATCTAAAGTCACGTGCTCTCATAAATCTACTTTGAGGAAAAAGGTCGGCGGTTGCCCCTGTGTGTTGGTCCAATTAGGGAGCGGGTCAGACTATCTCAGGGCTTTGACCACTTCGATGCGACTTTGAAGTGTCCGTGTGTATTGGACGGAGGCGGATCGAGGTGTTGGGTTGGGGGGGGGGGATGGGGTGGGGTATGGGAGGAGGGGGAGGAATGGGCTCGGGATTAGAGGTGAGATGTATGATGTAGGCTGATGATGAAGAGGGAGGGGAGGGGTGGGGGGGCGATGGGAGGAGGGGGAGGAATGGGCTCGGGATTGGAGGTGAGATGTATGATGTAGGCTGATGATGAAGAGGGAAGGGGGGGGGGTGGGGGGGGGCGATGGGAGGAGGGGGAGGAAT
>NC_090250.1:14562179-14572179 GCF_037325665.1 Littorina saxatilis | reverse complement strand
AAGAAAGCACGCCAGAAAGAAAATGGAAAAAATGATAGAAAGAAAGACAGAAAAAAAAGAAAAATAGAAAGAAAGAAAGAAGTAATAAAAACGGAGGCCTTTCTCATGAATAGCAGCTCATTACATGTCCCTTGCTGCATGGTAAGGGGAAAAAAATTGACGCGGAAGCAAATTCAAAGATGCAGACGCACATAGCTCAAACCCAGCCTAATGACGTTTTAGATCCGGGCATTTTTTCTGCATTACATTTTGCAAACAGACAAGCTTCACTAACGAAGTTAAGCATCCGAATCGAGGAGAAACAAAAAACCCGTATCAAGTTCGCTCGGGCCGGTATCGGCCATTTGTATGTTCAAATGAAGTGGAACGGCACGAATCTTCTGTCAACAAGCGGTGCTGTGGTGGATTAAGAGAAATGAAAGGATCCCATTTTGATTGTGGGCTGATTTGCTAGCGCGTGCTGTAAGGAAATCAATCATTTCTTGTCACACTGACACCACTGTTGTGTGTGTGTGTGTGTGTGTGTGTGTGTGTGTGTGTGTGTGTGTGTGTGTGTGTGTGTGTGTGTGTTCAAAATAGTATTGTAGACTTCGAGGAAATTCTTTGTCTCTTTCTCTCTCTCCCTCCCTTTCCCTCTCTCTCTTCTTCTCTTCCTCTCTTCTCTCTCTCTCTGTCTGTCTCTCTCTCTCTCTATCTCTGTCTCTCTCTGTCTCTCTCTCTCTGTCTCTCTCTCTCTCTTTCCCTCCTCTCTTTGCTCTCTAGCTCTCTCTCTTCCCCTCCCTTCCCAGCTCTCTCTATTTCTCTTCCTACCCCCCCCCCCCCCCTATTCCTTCTCATGCAAACATTTCGGCTCATCAGCTTTTATATGGAATAATACCATCCCTCCACTTGGTTATTTACCTAAGATTAACACCATGACTGCACGCTTCCTGTGACGAGTTTGAATTTTTTTAATATAAATTAAAGTCTTCTAAAGTAGCATTTACAAAACTAATTCATGAACAAATTCCAACGATGCACAGAGAGGACCCAAACTATTCATTTTTTGAATGTGACCAAATGGAAAATGGACCATATGAAATCCTGGCCAGATTCTGAGATGGCCAGCCGAACTGTTTTCACGAGAAGGAGTGTGCCTTAAAATCAATTCAGCATAAATGAATAAGAAAATAAATAAATAGATAAATACAAACATAAAACTTTATGTGTGCAGATTCAGAGACGGTACCCATGCCCAACCTCAGTGTCACCACAGTGGCACGTAAAAGACCTCGGTGATTCTGCCAAAAGTGCATTGCCGATTACACCTAAACAAGAACACACCTGGGTATAGCGCGACTCTTTTGCCGCTAGCTTTCCACCAGGAGAAAGCGACCCGAATTTCCCAGCAATTGGATTATACAGTAAACAACATTATATATTTCACGAGAAAGTCTTAAAGGTCCTTGTCTACACTTTTATACCGAAATCGCCATTTGACCATTAAAATGCAGTCTATTATCTACAAATATCAACAATACACCCCCTTTCGATCAGGAAAGACGAAGCCAGTGTAGCCGTTTGAAAATTCATTGTAGTATTCCAGCGAAGTACTCATAGTAGGATATCCTTATTTGGAAAATGCCAAGCGCAAAACTCCTCTCAAATCCCGTTTATTTCGTGCGTTTAAAAAAAAAAACGTGGACAGCGCTCCAGTGTCAAACTGTTGCTGCACTTGTTTGGGCGTGGCTATAAGCAGAGTGACATGAATTTGATTGGTCAGTATTTTTAGGCAAAGCACATGTTCTCAGCAAACAGAAAACAAAATATTGGAAGCGTGAGTCACGCTCCCCAAAAATAAAATCTTTTTTTACATATATTTTTTTCTATAACCTTTTTCCCCATGGTTCATTCATCATCTGACATAACTTTTTAGCGAAATCTAACCATAAAAGATTATTGAAAAAAAGCAAAAATGTAGACGACCACCTTTAAAAGTCACGATCATGATTCTGTAAACGAGAATGACCGTACCTTTAAAAAACAAAAAACAAAAGAGAGAAAAGTCTAAGCCTATTTTTGTAAATATTTTTGTAAATATTTTTTAAGTGCACGCTACACCAACGACGAATCAATGGAAAATTGTTTCCACTTTTTGCGTGACTCTGAAGCCCTAGTGCTGTTCAAACGACAAAGATCAGCTATCATTCTGTCTGGATCAAACCGTTCGGGTGGAAAACGCTTGGCTTGTTATGGATGTGTTCGAGGAATAAAACGCGACAAATCGCATTTTCATTGCAGAGAAGATCCATAAAATGAGTTTTCGGGCTGCACAGGCCAAGAGAGATTGGTTTACTTGAAAGGTTTCTGTGGGTTATTTTCTTCTTTTTCTTTTTAGGGGGGGGGGGGGGGTGGGGGGGGGGGGGGCGGAGGAAGGTAAGAGAGATATTTTTCTGAGTTTTTCTTTTTCTTTTTACTTTGTGAGTTTTGATCAGCACAGCAGAGTACATGTGCTCGTAATAAAAGACATAAACATTTTGCAGATCAAAGACAGTAGATGCTCTGCACCGAGAGAAAATGTATAATTTTGGGTGCATCAAAGGATCAAAAAACTTTTTTTTTTATGTTCACCACGTGCCATGGCAGAATGAACCCCAATTTTAAGGCCAAATCTTCACGCAAATATGTTCGCTTTATTTTGTTGGCGTCTGATTGCTTCAGCTTCTAAATAATTTTAGGTACACGCTTTTTGTTTTGTTTTAGGAAGGAAAAAAGTTTATATTAAAACATCCTTTATTCGTCTCAAATCCTTCCTCCGCCATCCTCTCTCTCTCTCTCTCTCTCTCTCTCTCTCTCTCTCTCTCTCTCTCTCTCTCTCTCTCTCTCTCTCTCTCTCTCTCTCTCTCTCTCTCTCTCTCTCTCTCTCTCTCTCTCTCTCTCTCTCACTCATGCACACACACACACACACACACACACACACACACACACACACACACACACACACACACACACACACACACACACACACACACACATATATATATATATATATCTCGGTCCCCCTTGAGGAGGGTCTGATGCTCCCAATAGGCTGTCTGTGAAGGGATACTTATTTCTCTCTTTCTCTGCTAAGAGATTTTAACAAATCTCGGAAGAAAGTCTCTGCTGACTTTCAATTGTTTCTTTCACAATTTCTGATGTTTTATATATATACACACACACACACACACACACACACACACACACACACACACACACACACATACACACACACATACACACACAACCAAAGACACAATACAGATACAGTTTCGGAGCAGATGGTGTCCAGTCTGCCGTCAGCACCCCCAAAACCCAAACTCTACCAATTACTCAAACAACAATCTCATCTCTGGAGTAAACAAATGAACTACAGTCCCTGGGCGGTAACACCACATCAATCATTATAAATGTTACAGTACACACCAAGAATTGCGCAATGCGACTGCTTTTATTTCCCTTTTCTCCTGCAAACCGGACTTGATCAAGTTTTTGGATGCACCAGTTTCTTTTCGCCTCGGTAAGTTGTTATGATTTGATTTGTGAGTTATTCTTGTTTTATATGACCGGGCGGAATTTACGTGAGTTACAGCCACTTTTGGAAATGCTGGTTTAAGGAAGATTAGTCATACTTCACGAATTCAGCCAAGCGTACGTAAATGCATTATCTTTTTTTAGACTGAGTGACACAGAGTTTACGACCATCTCGTATTTTTTGCGACACAACAGAAATATTTTGCGACAAAATGCGACACCGGACTTTGGGACAAATTCTGTAGCAGTGATGAATGTTTAAATGTAAACTTGTTCGTCCTGAACTGTTCATTCGCAAAAAAGCATTTCTGATGTTGAGGTATGACTTCGCTCCATGAGCTATCGAGGTTTCTCGATGAATAACGTTTGGTTGCCAGGTGAATAACATGAATACACACCGGTACCCCCTCAAGTTTACAGACGGAAAGAAGCGGGATGGAGAAACAAGAAAACAATACAGATCATTCACTCGAACTTCGACCTTTTTTGATCATTATCTGTCTGTTGTGAATCTTCTTCTTCTTTCTTCTTCTTCTTCTTTCTTCTTTCTTCTTTCTTCTTCTTTCTTCTTCTTTCTTCTTTCTTCTTCTTTCTTCTTCTTTCTTCTTTCTTCTTCTTTCTTCTTCTTTCTTCTTCTTCTTCTTTCTTCTTCTTCTTCTTTCTTCTTCTTTCTTCTTCTTTCTTCTTCTCCTCCTTCTCCTCCTCCTCCTCCTCCTCCTCCTCCTCCTCCTGTCTCCTGTCTTCTGTCTTCTTCGTTCATGGGCTTAGACTCCCACGTTCACTCATGTTTTTAGCACGAGGGGATTTTTACGTGTAAGACCATTTTTACCCCGCCATTCAGGCAGCATACGCCGATTTTGGGGGCGGCATGCTGGGTATTTTCGTGTTTCTATAACCCACCGAACTCTGACATGGATTACATGATCTTTTTCGTGCGCACTTGGTTTTGCGCTTGCGTGTACACACGAAGGGGGTTAAGTCACTAGCAGGTCTGCACATAAGTTGAGCTGGGAGATCGGAACAATCTCCACTCTTAACCCACCAGGCGGCAGCGACCGAGATTCGAACTCACGACCTCCCGATTAGGAGGCCGACGTCTTACCACCACGCCACTGCGCCCGTCGAAAATCTTGTTCGTCCACTTTGAAGGCATATTCCTTCTCGTGACCCTAGTTCGTCTCACCGTCTCGTGACCCTAGTTCGTCTCACCGTCTCGTGACCCTAGTTCGTCTCACCGTCTCGGATCCGTCAGGCTTTTGCATGGGACAAGACCATTATTTCACTTTGACACATATCAACAATTAGCATCTGACTTCTTCCTGCTCAGGTCAAAATGAGTTCGGCTCATTCTCTCCCTGACAGGGCCTGTTTTCATGTTTGGCCTTTGTAATGGCTATTGAATTGTTGGCATCAAAAATAAGACAGTGTAGACGTATTAAAGGAATTTCGTTATGGAATAATGTTGATATTGCAACCGTTGTTAAAATTGCTCTGTATGCAGACGATATCACCCTTTTTTTTAAAGGATGAGATTGATATGTATTATGCACTTGAAATAATGAATGACTTTTCTAGCTTTTCAGGCTTAAATACATAAGAGAAAGTCTGAGGCGATGTGGTTGGGTAGTAGGAAACATTGTGATGAAACATTTTATAATTTTGTTTGGAAGGAAAATTTGAAGATTTTGGGTGTATACTTTTGTAATGATAAGAGTGCTTCTTTGGTAGAAGATAACTGGACTGGAAGAATAAGGAATATTAAGCGATTGATTTGTGCATGGGAGAAGCGAAATTTGAGCATTGTAGGGAAATATGTATTGTGCACGTGAAAACGTTTTTAATTTCACAATTTGTGTATATGATGCAAGCGTTTGTATTACCTGACTGTGTTTTGAATGAAGTCAATACCTTATTGTTTAGATTTTTGTGGCGAAAAAGAGATTGTAATCGGAAGGCCTTTGAAAAGGTGAAAAGAAGCGTTTTATGTTTTGAAATTGAAAAAGGTGGTTTAAAAATGATCGATATTAGACAAATGCAAATTTCTTTTTTATTACAATGGGTTTCACAACTGACTACATCAAATGAAAATGATAATTGGAGTTTCACTCCAAAGATGATGTATTTGCGTTTTGGAAAGCATTTTGAATGTTTCTTATCGAATGTAAACAGTGCAAGATATAAAGGGTTAGACCTAGTGAAATCACACTTTTGGAAAGCAGTATTAAAATATTGGCTGGATAATAACCACTACGATCGTGGGACAGTCGGGCCGACTTTATTATGGAATAATGCATGCATAACGTGTAGTGGCAAAGTTTTTTTTATTGAAAGTTGGATACAACGAGGTGTATTGGTATTAACTGACATTGTACGTTCGGGAGACATATTATCATATCAAGATATATGTGATTTGATTGGATATTCGCCAAACCGAATTCTTGAATATAATGTTGTAAAAGCTGCTGTGTCATTATTTATGAGGAAAAATGTTGTAAATATGACTGATGATGTTTGTATTACCTTACCACTGTTTAACGGCAAAAATGTGTTAAGTGCCAGAGAATATAGGAAAGAGATTATTAATATGAAAACAGATGTACCATGTTCCGGAGGATTTTGGAAGAGAAAGTTTAATGTAGAAATTGATGAACGATCTTGGACAAGAGACTAGATTAAGAGTTTTACACTGGAAAATTATGCACAACATTTATCTGACCAACATTCTCCTGTGTAAAATGAAAGTAACGGAAACTAATAAATGTAATTACTGTTGTGATGTAACTGATTTCATTGAACACTTCTTTTATGAATGCCCGGTTGTATACACATTCTGGAAGTTTATTGAAGAATAATATGATAAAATCGTTTATTTAACGTCACTCTGTAAAAACATTGGCGACATTTGTCTTAGATTAAGAACACACACAGGCACGCACACAAACTTTCCCTTTATGTACAGTGGTTCACCACCCTCCCGCCCCCCGCACACTCTCGCTCATCTAATTAGAAATGGTGTTAAGAGATACTTGGATATAAAATGGTATTTTATTGAAGAATTTATTTTTCGTACTTTAGAAATTAAGATTGTTTTGAAAGTTAGTGATGTTTTATTTGGTATGCATTTTGTAATGGTGAAAAAGGCAACTATGCATAAATTGAACCACATTATCTTAATCGGAAAGATGTGCGTTAGTATATATAAAAAAAACAAATTCGTTTTTACCGTTGCCAAGTATTTTTAATAGACAGTTACAGATAAGAAGCATTTTTGTGTGAGTGTTCGAAGAACAAAACGTTAAAAAAGTTAGCTTGTTGTACTCGATAAGTTGTATTTAATTCATTGTTTGAGATATTGTTAATTGTAGTTATTTATTTGAATAAAATTGTTTGAAAAAAAACAAAAAAACAAAAAAACAAAAAACAAAAAATGTAAAAAACAGAACGGAGATCACTGTCGAAGTCGGCCAATCTGCAATCATTTTCGTCTCGCGAACACTGCTCGTGAACAACATATGGGAGATCACTCTGTATTCTTCTTTTGATAGATTCGCGTAGGACTTTCGCGTTCGGTCAGAGAGACAACTGGCGATAGCTGTGGAGCGAGGATTATCAGAATTATCAAATCCTGGTCCAATATGAGTTGATCCGTCGAATCGTTTGCACGGGAACTACTGTGCCTTAAAAGACCGACAAGTCGGAGTTCTAGTGAATATTCAGTACTGTATTGTGATAAACGTTGCATACATTAAGCTTTCTTTGTGTTGAAACACGGGTCTTGGTAGTAAAACAATGGTCCTCCTCAGGACTAGATTTCTCTATGATACGTCCCCCACAAGGGGACTTAGCTTTGAAATCTCGGTCCACCCGAGGAGGGTCTGATGCTCTCAATAAGCTATCTGTGAAGGGATATTTTAGTCTCTCTTTCTTTTGCTCTGCTAAGAGATTTGTTTTTTAAATCTCGGAAGAAAGTCTCTGCTGACCTTCAGTTGTTTCTTTCACAACTGTAATATTAAACTTTCTTCTTTTTTTTCTTTGATGCCAGAGACTCCAAAAGCTGCCGATTGACGTTTTACTGTTGACTACGTAGTTCAGAATAACCTTAGGTTCTAGCAAAGTAAATCGGAGGGCTGGATTTTCAGGGCCTTCTGGTGGTACCGAGTTATGAACATACAGACAGAGGTGCTTGTATAATACAGACAGATAACTTTTGGATCGATGGTCGAATTAAACCTAGCGGTGGAAGCCCCAAGCGAGTCTAACCTTGCCTTCCATAGATCATGTGTGTGTGCACGTGCGCTATTGGTTTATCCACTGTCACTCGTGTCAGGCGAGATGTTGACTCAGTCTGTCTTGTTGAGCTAACTGGTATAAGGATCATTCCTGTTACTTGCATGGCTGCGGGGAGTTTGGGACTCCTGGGTTTGTATGCAAGAGTCGAGGTGAAAAACTTTAGTCCGGGACAAACTGCACCCTTGATACAGCTTATCACGGACTAAAGCCGGGACAAACTGCACCCTTGATACAGCTTATCACAGACTAAAGCCGGGACAAACTGCACCCTTGATACAGCTTATCACGGACTAAAGCCGGGACAAACTGCACCCTTGATACAGCTTATCACGGACTAAAGCCGGGACAAACTGCACCCTTGATACAGCTTATCACGGACTAAAGCCTCTAAACTTGACTCCTGCATACCGGCTTTGGAGTGGTTGAATTTGAAGTTACGTAGGTAATCTTGTAGAGGCTTGTTGTGCGCCCGTTTAGCGGGGATATAGCTCAGTTGGTAGCGCGCTGGATTTGTATTCAGTTGGCCGCTGTCAGCGTGAGTTCGATCCTAGGTTCGGCGGAAATTTATTTCACAGAGTCAACTTTGTGTGCAGACTCTCTTCGGTGTCCGAACCCTCCCCCCGTGTACACTACATTGGGTGTGCACGTTAAAGATCCCACGATTGACAAAGGGTCTTTCCTGGCAAAATTGCTTAGGCACAGTTAATAATTGTCTACCTATACCCGTGTGACTTGGAATAATAGGCCGTGAAAGGTAAATATGCGCCGAAATGGCTGCAATCTACTGGCCGTAAAAAATTTCATCTCACACGGCATCACTGCAGAGCGCCTAGAACTGTACCCACGGAATATGCGCGATATAAGACTCATTGATTGTTTAATATTAAGTGGGCGAAGTCGACTTCGCGGGGTCTACTTCACGAATCTTTGGCACTGAGCTTTGGCACTGAGCTTTGGCACTGAGTTTTGGCACTGAGTTTTGGCACTGAGTTTTGGCACTGAGCTTTGGCACTGAGCTTTGGCACTGAGCTTTGGCACTGAGCTTTGGCACTGAGCTTTGGCACTGAGCTTTGGCACTGAGTTTCGGGGACAAGACTTTGCGAAGTCAACTGTGGGACACATTAATGTGAGGCTAAAATGAGTTTCTTTTGGCACAAAACACAACTTCAGGATAAAGGCAAGGTAAGACCGTAAGGCAAAGTAAAAGCAAGGAAGCTTTGTGTAAAAAGAGGTTTAAAAATAAGTCAATTAATGGTCACATTGTGTTGTTAGACATCTGTCTCTTTTAAGGCGTTGTTTGTATGACATCACTTTCGTGAGTGAAACCAAACAGATAGTGGGATAAAAACAACAACAACATCAATAACAACAACCACAACAACAACAAACAAACGAACAAACAAACAAACCAGCAAACAAAACAAAATCCCAAACAAAGCGCATGAAACTCTGTACTCGACAAGCGTTAACTTTGAATCGTTGTTTTCAATCGTATCAATTTATATTTCAAAGGTGATCGCACATCATTCAATCTCAGCACTTTCTGAAATTTGTTCGGGAAAAGTGTATTTACTGCCGTTGAAAACAATAGTAACAGCACGCAACTCAAACGTAGTCTTTCCTGAACTATATGCGTTATAACCCTTGTTCTAGAAAATTGTTTTTCCTTTTAAAACAGACTCACAGCAGAGCGTTCAAAAAAACAAATCAATTTTGATGAGTGCACTCCTAACAAAGGTAAGAGAAAAGAGTTTTTCCCTTTGAAACTAAAAGCAGAGCTTTCAAAAAGACATATTGATAAGTGCACTCCTAAAAAAGGTAAGAGAAAAGAGTTTTTCCCTTTAAAACAAAACCGCGCAGAGCTTTCAAAAAGACATATTGATAAGTGCACTCCTAACAAAGGTTGGTAAGTGGTTTTCCCTTTAATCTAAAAGCAGGGAATTCCAAAAGAACAACACCACAATAACTGCTCCCCCAACAAAGCGTTACCCAACAGCCTCTTCGCATAGTTGTGCTAGCGTGTTGCCCTTCTCATCATCGTCATCGGCACGACCATTCATCCAATCACGTCCACACGACAGAGCGAGAAGAGCGTTAAGATTGCCAGAGCCTCCCCCTATTTGTTCCCTCCCCGCTACAAAACGACCCATAGCTGGTC
>NC_090250.1:14539679-14557179 GCF_037325665.1 Littorina saxatilis | reverse complement strand
TTGCGCGTTATCGCTTGTAACCTGTGTTTGTCATTTCGTATGAACAATATGTAGTACCAGCCTCGCTCACGAAGGCGCGCACAGTAAAAAACTTAGCTGCTGACGCCCAGTGAAAGAACTGTTGTTATTGATGCTCAATGAACGTAAACGTAGCTGTTGATAACCAGCAAAAGACTTTATTGTTACTTGTCACTGTGTTAGTGAACCATAGTTTGACATAGATCAACTTGTCGGTTAGAGATCTTCCTACTCCGTATCCGGCGCATTTTTTGTGACTTTTGTGTATTATCCCAAACGACCCTCGGATCGACTCATTTTACTTTATAACCAGATAAACCTTATGTATGTTTTAAGTGCTTTTGAATAAGCGAACATTGTAATGGAGAAGGTTCCAGTAGATAATCCATTGGAAGCTTCAGGTTATGACATTAACGGCGATGAAGATGAACATTCTCAAAGGCCTAGGCGTGACATTAAGCCTACTGAAAAAGGTAGAGAGTACCAGATTGAGATCAAAACTAGAAACTTTGCAAGACAACGAACATTCTTGGAACGAGCAATCGGTGAGGTAGTAACAGAGCTTAACCAAGAAACTCCTAATCAAGAGTCGTTAACCAGTCAAAAACAAATTGTTTTGAGCATGTACAAGGATCTTGGTGACATAGAGAAAGGTCTTCGTAGTATTGGTAGCGGTGAAACCATTCAGGAAAGTTGGGATGATGTTCAGAGAACAGTTCAGAACATTATGTTTGACATTGATCGAGCTCTTGACAGACAAACGACTAGTGTGCAGGTGGCTAAGGAGCCTACTTCCAGGCATAGCAGTGTTACACCTAGCGTTGGGTCATCCACCCACAAGTCAGCCAGTGTTAAGTCTGCCATTCATAAAGTAGCTAGCATTACTTCAGCCATCCACAAGTCAGCTAGCCACAAGTCAGGTATCAGGAGATCAGGTAGCCAAGTAGCTTCTCGCGCCGAGTCTCTCCGCTCTAAAAGTGTTAGCTCTGAAGACACTAAATTGGCTCTTAAACTAGAGGCTGCTTCCCTGGCCATAAAAGTGGAAGGTGACGCAATAAAGGAAGCTCAGTTTAATGAACTGGATCTCTTACAACAACAATATGCTGAGAGAACAGCAGCTAGGCAGACTGAGGAAGCTGAGAGAAATGCAGCTAGGCAGATCGAAGAAGCAGCTAGGCAGGCTAAGGAAGCTGAGAGAACAGCAGCTAGGCAGGCTAAGGAAGCTGAGAGAATAGCAGCTAGACAGGCCGAAGACGCAGCTGAAGCAGCTCTTGAAGAGATTAAACAGAAGAAGGCTTTGAGACAAATTCAGTCCACCGAATTAAAAACTAGCTTAAGAGAACAACAAGCTATGTTACAAGTATTGGAACAAGGTGAATCCGTTCAGCAGGATCTCCCTGATCTACCGTCAGTTGATTTGTTGAACACTAGGTTCCACCCTCGTCCTTTCGTTCCCTTGTACAGTCTTGTAGCCCCTCCTCTAAACAATGAGCAAACAGCGATAGGAATAGGGACAGGTGCTGCCGTCATTGCTGACCAAGGGACACACCAGCCAGCCTTGGACGCCACGTCTGTTCCTGTCTGCCAAGCCGCCAGCACCCATGACATCTCGACTGTCAACGTCAACGCTGCTGTCACCAACTTCGTCGCAGGGACCACAACGACTGAGCCACGACAGCACGCGTTACCTGTCGTGGACCTCGTCGTTGGAGTCAGCGCCTCTACAAGCGCCGCTACTACCAACAACGCCACCTACGAGGCGTACGGACCTCAACGTAGAGAGGATGTCAACGCCCCCCATCACGTCGGAATGAGCGCTCCTTTCGTCCATCAGGAGCCCTTCACACCTAACTACACGACGGCTGCAACTACATCCTCCATGCGGCCTACAGCGCTGCTGACCACACTGCAGCACCCTCTCGGTGCATACACTGGTCAGCCGCCTCTGCACAACGTTGGACACTCAACGACAAGCGTCACAGGCTCTCGCCCGCCTGATCTCGACCACACAGGTTGGTCCTATCACCTACCAGAGACAAGGGAAGGTGATGAGACGCAAGAACGACACACCTACTTCCCAGAAGAACGTCACCAACGCATGGACCACAGACGTTTTCAAGTGACCCCACCCTGTTTCCCCTATGATACCCACCTACATCCCAAACCAGAGCCTTTCGTGCCCACATTCCTGGACCCACATCAGACCACCCCCAAAGTTATTTGGGGAAACGAAAACGCAAGGCCCCCTGCGTACATGAACTTTGACAAGGAATGTCATGCAGATCGTCCATTTGCCTCCTACCCCCCGTCTGCGTACTACCAACGTCCACTTGCTACTCCTGCCAAGCAGGACACTCCTATGGACTCTCTCGCCAAAACCCTATCAGACGCTCTGATGATCAACCGTTTGCCGATGCAGGAGCCGTGCATTTTTGTTGGTGACCCTCTCCAATATCCAATTTGGAGGTCGTCGTTTTCGTTCCTCATCGAGAGACAGAACATAACCAGCAGTGAGAAGTTATTGTATCTGCAACGGTACATCGGAGGTCAAGCAAAGGAGGCCGTGACCGGCTTCTTTCTGCTGAGAGAAGGTGATGCCTACGAGAGAGCCATGGAAGTGCTGGAAAATCGGTTCGGCAACTCATACGTCGTTTCGCAAGCTTTCCGGACCAAGCTGGACGAATGGACCCCAGTCAAAAGCAAGGATCCCAAGGGACTCAGAAGTCTGGCCGATTTCTTGCAGCAATGTTCCGTTGCTGCCCAGGAAGTTGGTGGACTGAGCATCCTGGATGATGCCCAGTACCTACGGAAGATCGTCGGAAAGCTCCCAGACTGGATGAGTCACAGATGGTCTAGAACAGTTGCTCGAACTAAGGTTGAAAAGAAGAGGTATCCTCTGTTCAATGAACTCGTGTCGTTCGTTACTCTCGAAGCAGACATTTCTAACGACCCTGTTTTCGGCTTGACAAGTGCATCGGGTACACCAAGAAAGTTCACAACGAACCTGTCAACCCTGACAGAGGATGTCACCGCATGTCTGCACTGTCAACTTCCGGACCATGACGCTGGGACATGTAAGGAACTCATAGTGAAGCCTCTGGTTGAGATACGAGATTTTCTGTTCAAGAACCGTATCTGCTACGGATGTCTCAGAAGTAAGGATCACCAGAGCCGTCAATGTATGCAGAAACAGACGTGCAAGAAGTGCAAGAAGGCTCATCCCACTTGTCTTCATGATGACAATTTCAAGTATCAGAACAGTATGAGTGAAAACAAAGGGGCGAGTGAACACAAGAACAATTACCGTACCTCTGCTGCTGACGTTCAAGAGCCACTGTCATCGTCGACCCCTACGGTGTCTGCTCTTAAGGCCAGCGAGGAAAACAGCATCGGTTTCACGTCTATGATCGTTCCCGTTCTCGTTTCCAGTGACTCTAACCCCAACGTAGAGGTGCTGACGTACGCACTACTGGACACTATGTCCAACGCCACTTTTGTAGTGCAGTCAGTGGCTGAAGAAGTTAAAGCCAAATCGCAGCCGACTACACTCAGGGTCTCCACACTGACTGAGGACAATGCTGTGGTCTCCGGCAGGAAGTACTCTGGATTGCGTGTCCGCTCTCCTACCTCCAGTGAGTTTGTCAGGCTCCCTTCTGCCATCTCACGACCTTACCTGACCGTTGACCCCACTCATATCCCCACCTCAGAGACTGTCAAAGCTTACCCACATCTCCAACACCTGTCTCCTAAACTGCCCCCCTTGTACCCTGACTGCGAAGCAGGCCTCCTCATTGGCTACGACTGCGCTGAAGCCCTCATGCCCCTAAACGTTGTCCAAGGACTGCCATTCGCAGTAGAGACTAAGTTAGGTTGGAGCATCGTCGGCAAGGCACCGCATTCCGTCGCCTTTGATGGCATAGCCTCGTCCATGCGCGTCATCGTCAAGCCAGGATCGAGGGAAGAAGAACGTGTAGCTCACGTCTACAAGGTACAGGTGGACGAAGTCTCGTGTACTGACCCATTACATGTTATGGAAAGAGACTTTGCAAGTGACTCAGGATCCATGTCCCAGGACGATGTAAAGTTTGCGAAGATCGTGAAGGAAAACGTGAAGATCAACGAAGCTGGTCACTACGAGATGCCCTTACCATTTCGACCAGAGAAACCGTCCCTCCCCGACAACAGAAGTGCCGCAGTCAAGCATCTGAAGGGCCTGAAACGCCAGAGAAAACGAGGGTACCGTGATGACTGCGTCAAGGTCATGACATTAATCTTGTACGGACTGATCGTGACGTGTTTTGCCTCTAGGGCAATCCACATTGAAACCCTGGATGACATGTCAAGTGATTCCTTCATCAACGCCCTACGCATTGTTGTCTCCATGCGAGGAAACATATCACGCATTTGGTGTGACAAAGGAACGAACTTTGTAGGTGCATGCAATGAGTTCAAACTGGCATGGAAGGAGATGGACTCTGAACGACTGACATCAAAGATGCTGGAAAGCAAATGTGAGTTCAAGTTCAACCCCCCTGCGGCTAGTCACATGGGTGGCGTTTGGGAGCGTCAGATCCGAACGATACGCAGCATCCTGAATGGTCTTCTCAGAAGATCAGGCCAGCGTCTCACTACCTCATCACTTCGTACGTTCCTATACGAGGTGATGGCCATCGTGAACAGTCGACCACTGTCTGTCGAGTCATTGGAATCGGCAGATGGACCACGCCCTTTGACCCCCAACCACGTCCTTACCATGAAGTCAGGTGCCATCCTTCCGCCCCCTGGTGTGTTTGAAGATCCAGACCTGTACGCCAGGAAACGTTGGCGCTGTGTCCAGCGGATGGCAGACGAATTCTGGCTGCTATGGAAGAGCCAGTACCTTTCACTTTTGCAGAAACGTCGTGTCTGGCAACGTCCCCAGGCAAACGTACAGGTGGGAGATGTTGTTGTCTTGCATGACCAGAGCTTGTGCAGATCAGAGTGGTGCATGGCTCGTGTAGTCGAAGTGATGCCGGGATCTGATGGACTGGTCAGACGAGTGAAAGAGCATGTTGGAACAAAGGCTCTAGACAATCACGGCCGTCCCACTGGTGATAGTCGCATATTAGAGCGACCGATTCACAAAATGACTGTGTTAGTAGATTGTGAAAATCACAAAGACAAAGCTGTGTAAGCAAACTTGAAAGAACAATGAACTTTGGAGTGTTTTTCCAATTTGACAGTTGCGGTTTGTTTTTATACCAGATGATGTAACGGACATTTATGATTTAAGTGGTGCGTTTTTTATGCCGTCGAGTAAATGACTAGTGGCTTTTAGTTGAAACGAGATGTGTTGAGACACTGAAAGTGATTGAACCATAATATTGTTGTGTAAATGTTTTGCAACACAATGATTTTGAGTTGTAAATTTGAAATGTCTAAATCTGCGTTATTCTTCTTTTGATATAAGGAACATGTTTGTACAAAGGTTTTTGAAGTAAATTATATTAATATAATTTCCGGTGGGAGTGTGCATGCCGATGTGGCATGCATTCACCTACTTTTTGTTGTAATTACGTTTGCTCAAGTCATTGCACGATGTAAAAAGAAGTAAACCGTGTTTTTATCGTGGCACCTTGTTGTGACCCGTTTTGTGGAGCGTTAATATTTTTACGTGAAATTCACGTGCTCCTTGTTCAGTTGTTGTGACCTGGTTTTGGTCGGAGCGTCACAAACTGCGTCGTTTAGTCTTAGAACACCGTGAGATTCACGTGCTATTTTCCGTGTTTTGATTTTGAGGTGAGCCCTGCGAATCTGCGTTGCAAGTTTTAGAATACGTGTGACTCACGTGTTTTTAGCTTTGTGATGTCAGCTAGTTCCTTGATGTTCTTTCTGTTAAATATACCGTTTTAAGTTTTGAGCATGCACGGAGTGCGTGATCGGTTACTGATTGGTTGTAAAATAGTAGTTTCACCCGATTCTGTCTTAGGAATGTTGTTGGTTGGTCAATCCGGTGACCTTTGACTTTTGAATAACTATTCCATGTTAGGTTTTTGTTTCCATAAATACCGCTGCTTGACTCCTGTCTCGTCAGTCGATCTGAGGGTTTTAGGAAGCGTTTGGTTTTGATGTAAACGTATGAAGGTTATCAAGTGAACCAACGGAGTGTTTCTTATGTTTTAACGTCAACGTAATGTTCTTGGAGACAGTTGTTTCTCAAGTGTGAATCGTTTTGTGCCCTTCGTTTGTGAGGCAACACGTTTTTGGTACTGCTGGTCAACCCACACAGCGCATAAGGTAATTTTGTTGTTACTTGTTTGTGTTGTGTTTTGGTCGCCATTTTGTAATGACTTTGTGAGTTGTTTATGTATAACGTGAGTTGAAAGTCTGACTTGTTGTAGTGTTTCTTTATTGTGTGTTCAACTGTTCTAGTGTTGTGAACGTACAGCAATGTTTTGTAGACGCTAGAAAGTCGCTAATGTTTATAATGATAACTTGTGTTTTCTGTGGTTAACGAAGTTCGAAGTGAAACGTTTTCTCCGACTTTTTCAGCCTTACGTTAAAAGAATTTAGGTAAAAGAAGCTTGCGGTCTGTGGTGATCGTTTGTAAACGGGCTTATTTCTTGTAACGTTATTGAGGGAAAGTGGATGAGTAAATATCTTGTTTGTGACTTTGATTAACGCAGGAACGTTGTCGTTAGACTTTTTTGGTATGACAGTTTGCTTTGTATTCCTGGCCTGATGAGTCAACGTTTTTGTATTTTTCTGAAACTAGCCATTTTGGTTTTAAACGTATGTATGCTAAGTTTCTTGAGTATTCTTAGTGCTTATGGTATTGTTGAACGTACGGAACGTAATTCTTTATTGTTGTTGAACGTACAGAACGTAACTCTTTATTGTTGTTGAAGGACTAACCAACGAGTGTTTGGTAATTGTAACTTTCTTGTCTGTTTGTCTTCTCCTGTCTTGTGATTGTTTATTTTTCTTGTTTTTACTTCTCGTGTCTTGTTAATGCATTTGATACTTTTGCCATGTCTAATAATTTGTTTTCTTTTCTCTTTTTCTTTCTGTTCATAAGTTTTTTACCGCATTACGTGGTACTGTAACTATATATCTATACATTACTGATCCCTAGTGTCAGATGAAAAATAATAAACCAGTACTTTTGCGCGTTATCGCTTGTAACCTGTGTTTGTCATTTCGTATGAACAATATGTAGTACCAGCCTCGCTCACGAAGGCGCGCACAGTAAAAAACTTAGCTGCTGACGCCCAGTGAAAGAACTGTTGTTATTGATGCTCAATGAACGTAAACGTAGCTGTTGATAACCAGCAAAAGACTTTATTGTTACTTGTCACTGTGTTAGTGAACCATAGTTTGACATAGATCAACTTGTCGGTTAGAGATCTTCCTACTCCGTATCCGGCGCATTTTTTGTGACTTTTGTGTATTATCCCAAACGACCCTCGGATCGACTCATTTTACTTTATAACCAGATAAACCTTATGTATGTTTTAAGTGCTTTTGAATAAGCGAACATTGTAATGGAGAAGGTTCCAGTAGATAATCCATTGGAAGCTTCAGGTTATGACATTAACGGCGATGAAGATGAACATTCTCAAAGGCCTAGGCGTGACATTAAGCCTACTGAAAAAGGTAGAGAGTACCAGATTGAGATCAAAACTAGAAACTTTGCAAGACAACGAACATTCTTGGAACGAGCAATCGGTGAGGTAGTAACAGAGCTTAACCAAGAAACTCCTAATCAAGAGTCGTTAACCAGTCAAAAACAAATTGTTTTGAGCATGTACAAGGATCTTGGTGACATAGAGAAAGGTCTTCGTAGTATTGGTAGCGGTGAAACCATTCAGGAAAGTTGGGATGATGTTCAGAGAACAGTTCAGAACATTATGTTTGACATTGATCGAGCTCTTGACAGACAAACGACTAGTGTGCAGGTGGCTAAGGAGCCTACTTCCAGGCATAGCAGTGTTACACCTAGCGTTGGGTCATCCACCCACAAGTCAGCCAGTGTTAAGTCTGCCATTCATAAAGTAGCTAGCATTACTTCAGCCATCCACAAGTCAGCTAGCCACAAGTCAGGTATCAGGAGATCAGGTAGCCAAGTAGCTTCTCGCGCCGAGTCTCTCCGCTCTAAAAGTGTTAGCTCTGAAGACACTAAATTGGCTCTTAAACTAGAGGCTGCATCCCTGGCCATAAAAGTGGAAGGTGACGCAATAAAGGAAGCTCAGTTTAATGAACTGGATCTCTTACAACAACAATATGCTGAGAGAACAGCAGCTAGGCAGACTGAGGAAGCTGAGAGAAATGCAGCTAGGCAGATCGAAGAAGCAGCTAGGCAGGCTAAGGAAGCTGAGAGAACAGCAGCTAGGCAGGCTAAGGAAGCTGAGAGAATAGCAGCTAGACAGGCCGAAGACGCAGCTGAAGCAGCTCTTGAAGAGATTAAACAGAAGAAGGCTTTGAGACAAATTCAGTCCACCGAATTAAAAACTAGCTTAAGAGAACAACAAGCTATGTTACAAGTATTGGAACAAGGTGAATCCGTTCAGCAGGATCTCCCTGATCTACCGTCAGTTGATTTGTTGAACACTAGGTTCCACCCTCGTCCTTTCGTTCCCTTGTACAGT
This sequence comes from Littorina saxatilis, assembly GCF_037325665.1. Classification (NCBI taxonomy): domain Eukaryota; kingdom Metazoa; phylum Mollusca; class Gastropoda; order Littorinimorpha; family Littorinidae; genus Littorina; species Littorina saxatilis. Next base: position 14,548,534 of record NC_090250.1, on the reverse strand, counting down.
CTTGTAGCCCCTCCTCTAAACAATGAGCAAACAGCGATAGGAATAGGGACAGGTGCTGCCGTCATTGCTGACCAAGGGACACACCAGCCAGCCTTGGACGCCACGTCTGTTCCTGTCTGCCAAGCCGCCAGCACCCATGACATCTCGACTGTCAACGTCAACGCTGCTGTCACCAACTTCGTCGCAGGGACCACAACGACTGAGCCACGACAGCACGCGTTACCTGTCGTGGACCTCGTCGTTGGAGTCAGCGCCTCTACAAGCGCCGCTACTACCAACAACGCCACCTACGAGGCGTACGGACCTCAACGTAGAGAGGATGTCAACGCCCCCCATCACGTCGGAATGAGCGCTCCTTTCGTCCATCAGGAGCCCTTCACACCTAACTACACGACGGCTGCAACTACATCCTCCATGCGGCCTACAGCGCTGCTGACCACACTGCAGCACCCTCTCGGTGCATACACTGGTCAGCCGCCTCTGCACAACGTTGGACACTCAACGACAAGCGTCACAGGCTCTCGCCCGCCTGATCTCGACCACACAGGTTGGTCCTATCACCTACCAGAGACAAGGGAAGGTGATGAGACGCAAGAACGACACACCTACTTCCCAGAAGAACGTCACCAACGCATGGACCACAGACGTTTTCAAGTGACCCCACCCTGTTTCCCCTATGATACCCACCTACATCCCAAACCAGAGCCTTTCGTGCCCACATTCCTGGACCCACATCAGACCACCCCCAAAGTTATTTGGGGAAACGAAAACGCAAGGCCCCCTGCGTACATGAACTTTGACAAGGAATGTCATGCAGATCGTCCATTTGCCTCCTACCCCCCGTCTGCGTACTACCAACGTCCACTTGCTACTCCTGCCAAGCAGGACACTCCTATGGACTCTCTCGCCAAAACCCTATCAGACGCTCTGATGATCAACCGTTTGCCGATGCAGGAGCCGTGCATTTTTGTTGGTGACCCTCTCCAATATCCAATTTGGAGGTCGTCGTTTTCGTTCCTCATCGAGAGACAGAACATAACCAGCAGTGAGAAGTTATTGTATCTGCAACGGTACATCGGAGGTCAAGCAAAGGAGGCCGTGACCGGCTTCTTTCTGCTGAGAGAAGGTGATGCCTACGAGAGAGCCATGGAAGTGCTGGAAAATCGGTTCGGCAACTCATACGTCGTTTCGCAAGCTTTCCGGACCAAGCTGGACGAATGGACCCCAGTCAAAAGCAAGGATCCCAAGGGACTCAGAAGTCTGGCCGATTTCTTGCAGCAATGTTCCGTTGCTGCCCAGGAAGTTGGTGGACTGAGCATCCTGGATGATGCCCAGTACCTACGGAAGATCGTCGGAAAGCTCCCAGACTGGATGAGTCACAGATGGTCTAGAACAGTTGCTCGAACTAAGGTTGAAAAGAAGAGGTATCCTCTGTTCAATGAACTCGTGTCGTTCGTTACTCTCGAAGCAGACATTTCTAACGACCCTGTTTTCGGCTTGACAAGTGCATCGGGTACACCAAGAAAGTTCACAACGAACCTGTCAACCCTGACAGAGGATGTCACCGCATGTCTGCACTGTCAACTTCCGGACCATGACGCTGGGACATGTAAGGAACTCATAGTGAAGCCTCTGGTTGAGATACGAGATTTTCTGTTCAAGAACCGTATCTGCTACGGATGTCTCAGAAGTAAGGATCACCAGAGCCGTCAATGTATGCAGAAACAGACGTGCAAGAAGTGCAAGAAGGCTCATCCCACTTGTCTTCATGATGACAATTTCAAGTATCAGAACAGTATGAGTGAAAACAAAGGGGCGAGTGAACACAAGAACAATTACCGTACCTCTGCTGCTGACGTTCAAGAGCCACTGTCATCGTCGACCCCTACGGTGTCTGCTCTTAAGGCCAGCGAGGAAAACAGCATCGGTTTCACGTCTATGATCGTTCCCGTTCTCGTTTCCAGTGACTCTAACCCCAACGTAGAGGTGCTGACGTACGCACTACTGGACACTATGTCCAACGCCACTTTTGTAGTGCAGTCAGTGGCTGAAGAAGTTAAAGCCAAATCGCAGCCGACTACACTCAGGGTCTCCACACTGACTGAGGACAATGCTGTGGTCTCCGGCAGGAAGTACTCTGGATTGCGTGTCCGCTCTCCTACCTCCAGTGAGTTTGTCAGGCTCCCTTCTGCCATCTCACGACCTTACCTGACCGTTGACCCCACTCATATCCCCACCTCAGAGACTGTCAAAGCTTACCCACATCTCCAACACCTGTCTCCTAAACTGCCCCCCTTGTACCCTGACTGCGAAGCAGGCCTCCTCATTGGCTACGACTGCGCTGAAGCCCTCATGCCCCTAAACGTTGTCCAAGGACTGCCATTCGCAGTAGAGACTAAGTTAGGTTGGAGCATCGTCGGCAAGGCACCGCATTCCGTCGCCTTTGATGGCATAGCCTCGTCCATGCGCGTCATCGTCAAGCCAGGATCGAGGGAAGAAGAACGTGTAGCTCACGTCTACAAGGTACAGGTGGACGAAGTCTCGTGTACTGACCCATTACATGTTATGGAAAGAGACTTTGCAAGTGACTCAGGATCCATGTCCCAGGACGATGTAAAGTTTGCGAAGATCGTGAAGGAAAACGTGAAGATCAACGAAGCTGGTCACTACGAGATGCCCTTACCATTTCGACCAGAGAAACCGTCCCTCCCCGACAACAGAAGTGCCGCAGTCAAGCATCTGAAGGGCCTGAAACGCCAGAGAAAACGAGGGTACCGTGATGACTGCGTCAAGTTCATGACATTAATCTGGTACGGACTGATCGTGACGTGTTTTGCCTCTAGGGCAATCCACATTGAAACCCTGGATGACATGTCAAGTGATTCCTTCATCAACGCCCTACGCATTGTTGTCTCCATGCGAGGAAACATATCACGCATTTGGTGTGACAAAGGAACGAACTTTGTAGGTGCATGCAATGAGTTCAAACTGGCATGGAAGGAGATGGACTCTGAACGACTGACATCAAAGATGCTGGAAAGCAAATGTGAGTTCAAGTTCAACCCCCCTGCGGCTAGTCACATGGGTGGCGTTTGGGAGCGTCAGATCCGAACGATACGCAGCATCCTGAATGGTCTTCTCAGAAGATCAGGCCAGCGTCTCACTACCTCATCACTTCGTACGTTCCTATACGAGGTGATGGCCATCGTGAACAGTCGACCACTGTCTGTCGAGTCATTGGAATCGGCAGATGGACCACGCCCTTTGACCCCCAACCACGTCCTTACCATGAAGTCAGGTGCCATCCTTCCGCCCCCTGGTGTGTTTGAAGATCCAGACCTGTACGCCAGGAAACGTTGGCGCTGTGTCCAGCGGATGGCAGACGAATTCTGGCTGCTATGGAAGAGCCAGTACCTTTCACTTTTGCAGAAACGTCGTGTCTGGCAACGTCCCCAGGCAAACGTACAGGTGGGAGATGTTGTTGTCTTGCATGACCAGAGCTTGTGCAGATCAGAGTGGTGCATGGCTCGTGTAGTCGAAGTGATGCCGGGATCTGATGGACTGGTCAGACGAGTGAAAGAGCATGTTGGAACAAAGGCTCTAGACAATCACGGCCGTCCCACTGGTGATAGTCGCATATTAGAGCGACCGATTCACAAAATGACTGTGTTAGTAGATTGTGAAAATCACAAAGACAAAGCTGTGTAAGCAAACTTGAAAGAACAATGAACTTTGGAGTGTTTTTCCAATTTGACAGTTGCGGTTTGTTTTTATACCAGATGATGTAACGGACATTTATGATTTAAGTGGTGCGTTTTTTATGCCGTCGAGTAAATGACTAGTGGCTTTTAGTTGAAACGAGATGTGTTGAGACACTGAAAGTGATTGAACCATAATATTGTTGTGTAAATGTTTTGCAACACAATGATTTTGAGTTGTAAATTTGAAATGTCTAAATCTGCGTTATTCTTCTTTTGATATAAGGAACATGTTTGTACAAAGGTTTTTGAAGTAAATTATATTAATATAATTTCCGGTGGGAGTGTGCATGCCGATGTGGCATGCATTCACCTACTTTTTGTTGTAATTACGTTTGCTCAAGTCATTGCACGATGTAAAAAGAAGTAAACCGTGTTTTTATCGTGGCACCTTGTTGTGACCCGTTTTGTGGAGCGTTAATATTTTTACGTGAAATTCACGTGCTCCTTGTTCAGTTGTTGTGACCTGGTTTTGGTCGGAGCGTCACAAACTGCGTCGTTTAGTCTTAGAACACCGTGAGATTCACGTGCTATTTTCCGTGTTTTGATTTTGAGGTGAGCCCTGCGAATCTGCGTTGCAAGTTTTAGAATACGTGTGACTCACGTGTTTTTAGCTTTGTGATGTCAGCTAGTTCCTTGATGTTCTTTCTGTTAAATATACCGTTTTAAGTTTTGAGCATGCACGGAGTGCGTGATCGGTTACTGATTGGTTGTAAAATAGTAGTTTCACCCGATTCTGTCTTAGGAATGTTGTTGGTTGGTCAATCCGGTGACCTTTGACTTTTGAATAACTATTCCATGTTAGGTTTTTGTTTCCATAAATACCGCTGCTTGACTCCTGTCTCGTCAGTCGATCTGAGGGTTTTAGGAAGCGTTTGGTTTTGATGTAAACGTATGAAGGTTATCAAGTGAACCAACGGAGTGTTTCTTATGTTTTAACGTCAACGTAATGTTCTTGGAGACAGTTGTTTCTCAAGTGTGAATCGTTTTGTGCCCTTCGTTTGTGAGGCAACACGTTTTTGGTACTGCTGGTCAACCCACACAGCGCATAAGGTAATTTTGTTGTTACTTGTTTGTGTTGTGTTTTGGTCGCCATTTTGTAATGACTTTGTGAGTTGTTTATGTATAACGTGAGTTGAAAGTCTGACTTGTTGTAGTGTTTCTTTATTGTGTGTTCAACTGTTCTAGTGTTGTGAACGTACAGCAATGTTTTGTAGACGCTAGAAAGTCGCTAATGTTTATAATGATAACTTGTGTTTTCTGTGGTTAACGAAGTTCGAAGTGAAACGTTTTCTCCGACTTTTTCAGCCTTACGTTAAAAGAATTTAGGTAAAAGAAGCTTGCGGTCTGTGGTGATCGTTTGTAAACGGGCTTATTTCTTGTAACGTTATTGAGGGAAAGTGGATGAGTAAATATCTTGTTTGTGACTTTGATTAACGCAGGAACGTTGTCGTTAGACTTTTTTGGTATGACAGTTTGCTTTGTATTCCTGGCCTGATGAGTCAACGTTTTTGTATTTTTCTGAAACTAGCCATTTTGGTTTTAAACGTATGTATGCTAAGTTTCTTGAGTATTCTTAGTGCTTATGGTATTGTTGAACGTACGGAACGTAATTCTTTATTGTTGTTGAACGTACAGAACGTAACTCTTTATTGTTGTTGAAGGACTAACCAACGAGTGTTTGGTAATTGTAACTTTCTTGTCTGTTTGTCTTCTCCTGTCTTGTGATTGTTTATTTTTCTTGTTTTTACTTCTCGTGTCTTGTTAATGCATTTGATACTTTTGCCATGTCTAATAATTTGTTTTCTTTTCTCTTTTTCTTTCTGTTCATAAGTTTTTTACCGCATTACGTGGTACTGTAACTATATATCTATACATTACTGATCCCTAGTGTCAGATGAAAAATAATAAACCAGTACTTTTGCGCGTTATCGCTTGTAACCTGTGTTTGTCATTTCGTATGAACAATATGTAGTACCAGCCTCGCTCACGAAGGCGCGCACAAGTATGCAAACACGAAATGAAAACTACCACAGCCCCTCCTCCTTGTTAACACCCCCTTCCATCCCTCAAACCCAAAACCGCTACCCCCCATGCCCCCCCCCCCCTCCCCACCCCTCCCCCGCCTTGATTAAAAAAAACACAACTATTATTGACATAGCTTTATTCCCCCCTCTGCTTCTTTACCTCTGTAAACTTGTAGAGCTAGTTATTTTTCGATAATGACCCAGCAACCAAACAAATAACGAGCCAGCAACAGCCTGAATCCTCGATAGTGCAATGGGTTGAGAAGCTGTTCTGTTTTGGTACTACTTTTGCGACTGAAAAGTTCCGAACGCTCTATACGTACGAAGTATACATCTCTGGAGCAAACAATACAAACATACCGCGTTTAAATTAACAACTACAGGCCTGAACACATGAATCTCCATATAAAATCCATGAGTTAGGTTGTTTTCTGAATCTAGATCTGCCGTGCACAACCCGTTCATCACAAGCAAATTCCCAAGGCAAGTAACTCATACTCTAGCCGACAAGAGTAGTTCCCCTTCTTTTAACGCAGTTTCTTCGACAACACTGACTGCAATCCGACGGTCAGTTTTCAACAATATTTCATTTTATAAACAGATCACACGCAACCAAATGCACACACCTCATCAATTTAAACAACATAAAGCGGTTTCATACACTATTTTCCCCAGAAAACTGAACTTCATACAGTAATTAACGTTGGAACACGGGTGCAAAAGTTCGTCTGCTAGTCCCATTTGACGAAAGAACATTATCTCAAGCGATACTAAAACATAAACAGAACACACAATATCTGCCTTTACCGCCACAGCAGAATAAAAGCACATCTGTGTACTTGATTTTAGTCTAAAACAGGGAAACTGACAAGAAGTGTTAACAGAATGGAATGATTTGCACGGAACTATACAACCGCGCATTAATCGATCGCCTGCGCAGGTTGACTGGTTGAGTGATTCGGATTCGATCAAACTTTCGCACAAAAACTCCTGTTTTCTTTGAATAACTGAAGAAAGGGGGAATAAAGAGGTTACACACCTCGTCTCAGTGATTATTAAAAATAATGGTCTCAGTTCGCGGTCATGAAAAAGCTCGCTGAAGCTCGCATTTTTCATGATCCGCTAACTTCGACCATTATTTTTAATAATCACTGAGACTCGGCATGTAACCTCTACATATTTTCTCGAGGCGCTGGAAAGTAGCAAAGTCAAATTTAGGAACCCTGCTTTTCTAAACGTCAGGTTTTACTCATGTATTCCCCTCTTCTTATGTATTCTCAACGTGACCGGTGAACTGGTCTGGGTGATGAAGCAGGCAAAGAGCCGAGACACTGCCGTGAGGCCAGGGGAGTGTAACAGTTTATGAGCGGCGCATACATCTTTGTATTTAAAAGGTAAACTTGGTTTGTTACGACAGAAACGTAATTTGTACACAAATAGTACGAACTGAAAGTCCAGCTGCGCCGACCCTAACACACAGAGTTTTATAAAAAAACAAAAAACAAGAGAAACATTTCAAAAGCATCAATAACTTACTGAAACATCAAAATCAAAAACAAATATCTAATTAACAAAGGAAAAAGTAAGCGCTCTAAACGCATACAACATGTGTAATAGAGTAAGTGAGAGTTATGCGGAACCTGGCACATTAGATAATAACTAACATGAACAAGCGACTTTCATCCTCTTTTATTTTCAAAAGAAAGAACATCCTGACTGACAGACCCTACTAGTTTTGCTAGACGCGTTACGATAAGTATGCGTATTTTTGGCTTGATGTGAATACTCGGTATTCCGTGTAATTCTTTCCTCTTTGGTTTAATCATTTCCGTATCTTTTCTTGCACAAAGACTCTAAGCCTGAAAACACGAAGAGTAAATTATCGGCATTATGGTCACGGCAATGATTTTTTAAGCATTGTGTTAACCTTTAATGTTACACTATTTATCAGGTAAAAGAGGTAAAAGATGTGATAGAATACAAGGAAGATACCATGCATGGCAGCGGATACTGTCAGACTTGCTGGCAAGTGAACCTACTCATACACCAGCTTAGCCCAAGTTTGAACCCTCGATTACAACTTTTATTTAAATTAAAATAAAAGTTGGTGCACAAAACTCCAGAAAGCATGAACTCTTAAAACAAAAACACACCCACTTAAAATCTGTCGCAAGGGAGAAAGTTGTGATGAGTTGTGTAGAGTGTTCGGGGCATGCAATGTTTCGCAATGGCGTAGGATCGGAGGTATAGACCTGGGGCCAAACTTCACGTAAAAACAGCTGAGTCATCCGTATACCACGTGCACATGTGTATATGGCAGGCATAGATATGTGTGCAGCAACTGTGCTCAGGATGCAAGCACCCTCTTCAGATTTTCCCGCGGTGATTTCCCAATCTCGGAGCCAGTCGGATGTACCTGGCACACCATATTCTGAAGAAACGACTCACGCGCAAATTCACTATTTATATCTTTCTGTGAGTTAGCTGGTTTCACGTGGCATCATTAATCTTACTTTAAGAATAAAAAAATGTCTGTTCGTACATTGCACAACTTTTTTGTTGTTGTAAAAACGACTCATGTACATGTACACATTTATTATTTATGGGATTCTGTAATTTAGCTGGTTTCACGGGGCGTCATTATTCTTATTGTCTGTTCGGAAATTGCAAAACAATTTCTGTAGAAAATAACTCATGTACAGATTCACTATTTATGTGTTTTTGTGAGTTTCACGGGGCGTCATTAGTCTAACTTTAACAATACAAAATAGTCTGTTCGTACATTGCACAACATTTTCTGTAGATTCATTATTTATGTGGTTTTGTAAATTTAGCTGGTTTCAGGGGGTGGCTCACCTTAGGAAACAAGAACTAACTTGTACCCATTGACGTTTCTTTCAAGAGGTATTAATACCCCGTATTTCCCTTGCCAAGAGAAACAATGCTTCAGCGTAGTTGGGAGATGTGGAACACTGGGCATTTTATACACACCGACTCCTCTGTTCATGTAACGAGGTATTTCTGCTCTTTCGAGGTCTATTGCCGAAATCACAAGCACTACCCTATATCC
>NC_090250.1:14484679-14534679 GCF_037325665.1 Littorina saxatilis | reverse complement strand
CCTTTGCACTTTTACAGTGAGGATAATTTACGGGTCCAATTTACGTTCTGGACACTGCGGTGACCTTCTAAAAATAGTAACAGAACGCCGGGAGTATCCGAAGATGCCCCACTCATACTATAGTGCACCATACGAAGGAAGGGAGGTAAACGCTGAAAACCTGGAGAAGATAAGGAAGAGTTACTTATAATGGTGAAATGAACACAAAAACCAAAATCGGTTCAGCGCTGCGCGCTGAGAGCACGTGTTGAAATATCTCATCGATGATATTGTGTCCGGGGTGTAGCTGAATACGGTGTCCAAATTTGAAAAAGATCCACCGAGAACTTTGGCGTTGTGATGTGGTGTAGCGGCTTTGGTGTGTCGGTATGGGGGCCCGGGTAGCTGAGGTGGAACCAAAATCGGTTCAGCGCTGCGCGCTGAGAGCACGTGTTGAAATATCTCATCGATCAGGTTGTGTCCGGGGTCTCTGTGAATAAGCCCACCAAATTTGAAGCAGATCCATCGAGAACTTTGGCCGTGCATCGCGAAGACACAGACAGACAGATACACACACAGACACAAGTCGTATATATATATAGATATAGAAGAAATGTAAGGTCAAGGTCAATGGAATGTCTTGTGTGTGTGTACGCTAACTTTTAACGACTTCTGAAAGCAGACGGTGTTGGGAATCAAATCTTGCTTTCTATGTACGTTTTATTGGCATCATCCGTCTGTCTGACTACAATTGCCTGCGTATTTGCAGGGGGCGCAGGATGGGTTGCGATGGAGCAGGAGGGAGGGGGGGGGGAGGCTCTGTTTCATCGTCAAATCAACGAGAGAATACTAGTTGCATGGACCTGACTTCTTGTATCAAAGGCCTGCATTTTTGTCAATGCGTTCTCTCGTCGTGCTAAGGAAAACCAGACATTGCTCCATCTCCTGCAATTCCTGTGCAAGGGTCCAAGCTACTAAGGCGTCTTGTCTCTATTCTATCACCCCATTAACCCGACAGGATAAACATAGTAGCATCGAGGATAGAAACCAGGGCTAGATTGACGTCGGCGCAGGTGCACGAGCCAACAATGCTGAGAGCAACTGCTGGTTGTATTCTATCACTTCTTTTACCCGACAGGATAAACAGAGTAGCAATGAGGGTACAAACCCGGGCTAAGTTTGTGTATGGTTACCATTAGGTTCACGAGCCAGAAATGCTGAAATCAACTGCTTCTTGTATTATATCCGCATTTCTATTACCCGACAAGATAGACAGAGTAGCATCGAAGCAATAATCGGGGGTACAAACCGGGGCTAAGTTTGAAATAAACTGCTGCTATGGCTTATTCCTTGTATTATATTACCTCTTTTACCTGATAGATAGAGTAAGGCTTGAAGGTTGAAAAATGCTCAGGTGGGTAGGGGATTAATGCACTAGCCAGCAAATTGAATGCAACCAACAGGGCGCACCATCGATAGTAAAACAGCTACAAATGTGTGTCGCTGTATTCAGCATTACATACAGCCGCTCTCAGTTGCATTCTGACTGGTGTGACGCATACATGGGTTGTATAAAATTAAAACTTATTCTATTTTGTTAAAACCATGCATCCTTCCTTTTGAACTAATACACGCGCGCGCGTGTGTGTGTGTGTGTGTGTGTGTGTGTGTGTGTTTGTGTGTGTGTGTGTGTGTGTGTGTGTGTGTGTGTGTGTGTGTGTGTGTGTGTGTGTTTGCACATGTGTATGTGAGTGTGTGTTTGTGTGCGTGCGTGCGTGAGTGTGTGCGTTCGTTCGTGCGTGTGTTTGATGTGATGTGTGTGTTTGTGTGTGTGTGTGTGTGTGTGCGCGCGCGTTTGTGTTTGTATGTGTGTGTTTGTGTGTGTGTGTGTGTTTGCTTTAATTAATTAGGCATGTTGAAAATGGTGTCAGTTACAATTTTTTATTCTACACATAAAGTAGCCAGCCAAGCCAGTCCAAGGAAAACGATGCACTACTTTCATGTAAAAGCTTGGAGAGACCGTGGCAATGAACCATTCTGATAATCATCAGGCCACGCTATCGCTCATGTCTCTCTGACAGGGTGGATAATTACTATGCGGATTAAAGGGAAGAAGCGGAGCTAAAAGCCGAAATATATCAAAACAAGAATACAGAGTTATCTCCCATATGTTTTTCGCTAATGTTTCTGATAAAAGACGAACGTGATTGTAGAATGGCCGACTTCGACAGTGATCTCCGTTCTGTTCTTCAATCAATCAATATGAAGCTTATATAGCGCATATTCCGTGGGTACAGTTCTAAGCGCTTGTCGAAGAGTTGTCAACACAGGACTGACAAAGAAACTAACATCTACAGACGGACACGAACCCTATCACAAACTAGCAAACCCTGATAAACATACAACAAACAACTGTTTAACAACAATGTACACATCAATAGCTAGGTCCAAACAAAATAATATTAAACACAAAGAAAACACCTCTCACAGAGCACAGCACAAGAATGTCTTTTGGGGCACAACACATCACGTCGAACATGAAAGTCGCAGCCAGCTACGGGAAGAACTGAGTCTTCAACCTACTCTTGAACGCGTCAAGAGAGGGGCTCTGGCGAAGCTCAAGCGGCAGGGAGTTCCAGAGGGAGGGGCCCGCAGAGGGGAATGCACGCTGACCGGCAGATGCGAGTTTCGAGCGAGGGATGTGAAGGCGGAGTGGGTCAGCAGCAGAACGAAGGGGACGGTCGGAGGGCTGGGTGTACAGGTCCAGGGAGGATTGAAGGTACTCGGGAGCAGAGTCGTTGAGACACTTGTAGACCAGAGTGGACAGTTTGTAGGAGATTCGGGTGTTGACAGGGAGCCAGTGCAAGGAGCGAAGTAGGGGGGTGATGTGGTCTCGCTTCGTCTTCCTCAACGTCAGCCTGGCAGCAGCGTTCTGGACTCGTAGGCCATGAATGGATGAGGCGGGGAGGCCAGCAAGAAGGGAGTTGCAGTAGTCCAGACGACTGAAGACGAGGGAGACAACCAGCTTGACACAGGCGTCGTTGGTGAGGTAGCGACGGATGGAGACGATGCGTCGTAGGTGGAAAAAGCAGGTCTTGATGATGAAGGAGATGTGTGTCTGCATGGAGAGAGTGGAGTCGAGAAAGACGCCAAGGCTCTTGACAGCAGGGGAGAATGGAACAGTCACGTCATCCAGCTGGAGGTCGGTCACAGTGAGGGAAGCAATCTTCTGTCGGACACAGTTATGATAAAGACATTGTTCTAAGGTCAAAACAAGTCGACATTTTGAGACTGCTGTGGGAAGGAGACCGTGATATTGTTGCATCACTCCCAACTGGTTACGGAAAAAGTATCGTCCGCTCCGTAGCCATTTTGTTATGATCACGTGACAAAGTTGATTATCACGTGACACTTTTGCCATATTTAGAGTTGTTTGCACAGTAAATACATCCGCGAAAGATAGCTCGCTTGAAACTGTCCTTTGTAGTTTAAAAATTACACAACACCATGAAAAATCATTATCGACGATCGCAAATCTGCTTATATCAATAACACATTACGAAAAGCTCTAAATATGTTAAAAAAAAATCGATTTCCTCTCCAGAGAAGGAAAACAAAGGAAAATTTATCATTTTTCAGTCAGGGATAAATGAGACCCGAAGGGAAGTAACTCATTTTGACCTGAGTTCAGAATGGGCAATGAACATGAACGAGAGGAAGATTTCTTAACTGTATGGTGTAACAGCCCCTTTAGCAATTTCGGGTTGTCTTTGTGATCTCTTGTAAACGTGATTGGTTGGAACGTCCGCTCTGATGAACAGGGGAACCAGTCATGACCTCGTGCTGATACGGTTGTGTTGCACTGTGCTAGGGATGATGATATTGTCGCACTTGTTTATTGTTGTCTGTTCTATTTTCTCTTTTCTTTTTTCTTCGGTTATTCGATTTCTTCTCGTTTTTGTGTTTGTTTGGTTTTTTTTAAAACTTTTTTGTCTTCTTTCTGTCTTTCTTTTTTTTCTTTTGTTTGTTTGTTTCTTTCTTTTTTCCTTTCCTTCTTTTTTTCTTGCATTTTTTCTGTCCTTCTTTCTTTCCTTTCTTCTTTGTTTGTTTCTTTCTTTGTTTCTTTCTTTCTTTGTTTCTTTGTTTCTTTCTTTCTTTCTTTCTTTCTTTCTTTCTCTGTCTGTCTGTCTGTCTGTCTATCTGTGCGTCTGTCTGTCTGTCTGTCCGTCCGTCCGTCCGCCTGTCTGTCTGTCTGTCTGTCTGTCTGTCTGTCCGTTCGTCCGTCCGTCCGTCCGTCTGTCTCTCTGTCTTTCTTTCTTTCTTTCTTTCTTCCCGTCAATTTTCCTTGCATTCTGTCTTCCCTTCTTTCTTTTTTTTTCTGCCTTCTTCCCCCCCTCCCCTCCCCATTTGCTGCATGGTTATTAAGAAAGAGGTCCTTTCTATAACACGCGGCCAATACGAGGAGGAGAGATGACAAGATTTTGCCCTGCTCGAACAATTTCTTTCACAGAAAGTTAGAACCAAAGAGGAGCAAAAGAAGAAGAAAAGGAAAATGAGAAAAAGAAGAAGAATGGGAAATCCAAAGTATACGTTAGACATTTTACCTTCTTCTGGCATTGCCCTTCATTTGACCATTGTGGGTTTTTTTTCGGGGTTTTTTTGGTTTTTTTTTCTCTCTCTACACTTGAAAAGTTTTGCAGAAATGTTTGTTCGGTTTTACAGAAGCGTTTACTCGCAGACGTTTCGGTTCGAACACCATGGCTAAAACACTTCGGTATTGCATTGGCTACAATTTGCTGGAGTTTCAATGTTATAACGGCTGAACGTAGAGAGAAAATAGAGAATGGAGAAAAATTATTGGAGCATTGAATATCACTTTAAACAAATTCAGCTTGATAGAATTGTCTGCTTGTCTGCGTATTTTCTATGCACGTATGCGTACTAGTATGCAGTACACATCTTTGTATATTGATTAGTGTTGCCCATTTCTGTACTCAACTTTTTAACTCTTCAGTACCATCAGTACCCCTAGATCAGATTCAAGGTATATTTGCCGCATCTGCATTGTCCACTATAAAATGTCTGTGACTGCATCTCCTGTCCTTCACTGGAGACAGCACAATGCACTCAGGCGGTCTTATAGACGCCTCCCGTAATTGTTTTTGAGGCTGTCTCGACTTTTGTCTGATGATGCTCGGATGTTATTTTCTTGGCTTGCCCCCTATCCCACGATGAAAGTTATTGGCCTGAACGGATCGATATTCTCTTGTCACTGACATACTTGACCCGGGTCAAGTGCATACAGCAATCTCTTATCATCGTCTCACTGGCTAGTGAAGTTGTCGGAATTGCCAGTGTGGTTTTCTTCTTTTCTTTGTGAGGTTGTCCTTGATTGAGACCGAAGTTGACTTCTTCGCGAAATCTGTGTATTGATAATTGCGCGCGATGCTAAAGCTAACTTCGTGAATTAAATTTCGCGAAGTCGACTTCGTCCAATTAATATAAGGTCACAGAGAGTTTCTCTCTTTTTCCTTTTTCATTTTCATTACTTTATTGTCCCATCGCTGGGAAATTCGGGTCGCTTCCTCCCAGTGGAAAGCTAGCAGCAACGGAGTCGCGCTACCCAGGTGTCTGCGTGTTTAGGTGTATTCAGCCACCTGCACTTATGGCAGAATGACCAAGGTCTTTTACGTGCCATTGTGATGACACGGGGGTGGGACATGGCTTCCGTCTCTGGGTCTGCACATAAAGTTGACCCGTGTCCGTCCCGGCCCGAATTCGAACCTGCGACCTTTCGATCACAAGTCCAGTGCTCTACCAACTGAGCTACCGGGCCCCCGGACTGTCGGACTTGCGAGTTTTATTACATTTAGTCAAGTTTTGACTAAATGTTTTAACGTAGAGGGGGGAATCGAGACGAGGGTCGTGGTGTATGTGCGTGCGTGCGTGCGTGCGTGTGTGTGTGTGTGTGTGTGTGTGTGTGTGTGTGTGTGTGTGTCTGTGTGTGTGTGTAGAGCGATTCAGACTAAACTACTGGACCGATCTTTATGAAATTTGACATGAGAGTTCCTGGGTATGAAATCCCCGAACGTTTTTTTCATTTTTTTGATAAATGTCTTTGATGACGTCATATCCGGCTTTTCGTGAAAGTTGAGGTGGCACTGTCACGCCCTCATTTTTCAACCAAATTGGTTGAAATTTTAGTCAAGTAATCTTCGACGAAGCCCGGACTTCGGTATTGCATTTCAGCTTGGTGGCTTAAAAATTCATTAATGACTTTGGTCATTAAAAATCTGAAAATTGTGAAAAAAAATAAAAATTTATAAAACGATCCAAATTTACGTTCATCTTATTCTCCATCATTTTCTGATTCCAAAAACATATAAATATGTTATATTTGGATTAAAAACAAGCTCTGGAAATTAAATATATAAAAATTATTATCAAAATTAAATTGTCGAAATCAATTTAAAAACACTTTCATCTTATTCCTTGTCGGTTCCTGATTCCAAAAACATATAGATATGATATGTTTGGATTAAAAACACGCTCAGAAAGTTAAAACAAAGAGAGGTACAGAAAAGCGTGCTATCCTTCTTAGCGCAACTACTACCCCGCTCTTCTTGTCAATTTCACTGCCTTTGCCATGAGCGGTGGACTGACGATGCTACGAGTATACGGTCTTGCTGAAAAATGGCATTGCGTTCAGTTTCATTCTGTGAGTTCGACAGCTACTTGACTAAATGTTGTATTTTCGCCTTACGCGACTTGTTTTTCTTCTTCGTCTCTTTCTCAAAGAACTAGGACCGGGTTTTTATGTGTTTAGAAAGAGGTAAAAAAAAAAAAAAAGCCTACTCTTGGAGAAAAAAAAATCGTATGAGGCACGCTTTACCGCGTTACATTACCAGCGAAGGGAGTGTTTACATACGTGGCCCTTGTCACACACACACACACACACAACACATACACTCTCTCTCTCTCTCTCTCTCTTTCTTTCTCTCTCTCTCTGCCCCACCCAAACCATATGTCTCAGGAAAGGTAAGTGCGTGTGTGTGTGTGTGTGTGTGTGTGTACGTCCGCAGCGCACTCACGCGCAAGCGTGTGATTTAAAGATTGCCTTACATACACGTCCATAACAAACCCTCTCTCTCTCTCTCTCTCTCTCTCTCTCTCTCTCTCTCTCTCTCTCTCTCTCTCTCTCTCTGTCTCTGTCTCTGTCTCTCTCGCTCTCTCTCTCCCTCTCTCTCTCTCTCGCTCTCTCTCTCGCTCTCTCTCTCTCTCTCTCTCTCTCTCTCTCTCTCTCTCTCTCTCTCTCTCTCTCTCTCTCTCTCTCTCGCTCTGTCACCCCCCTCCCTATCCTCACACTTCAACGTTCCCTTAATTCCCACGACAACCCTTTCTCCCTTTCAAAAGAACCACAAGCCTATGTGCAGCCTGCCTTTCTCGTTTTATCTTTCGGCACCAAGGGAGCGAAAATCGATGCATTTTACCGAGAAAGCACCGGAAACTCCAAACATCAGACTGAACGAACTTTTAGTAATTCACTCTTTCGAACACGCTTCAAGGGCATAATTCGGTTAACCCCTGCCGTTCTCCCGCGTGAATCGCATTCGATTCTCTCCCTTTAGTTGACTTTCAAGGACGGAATGGCGAAGGGAGGTAATTGCTCGCTTCGGGTAAGGGAGGTTATTTGTTTCTGTTCAATTGATGATGGCTATATCAAGATGGCTGACGGCATCCTCTCTGAGCTGCACTAGAACACCTCCTCTTTCCCCCTCCCTCAAGTCCCCCCCCCCCCCCCCATCACACACACACACATATCTGGTACTTCGTAATTTTTCTAGCCAGCTCCGAACACTCTCTCTCTCTCTCTCTCTCTCTCTCTCTCTCTCTCTCTCTCTCTCTCTCTCTCTCTCTCTCTCTCTCTCTCTCTCTCTCTCTCTCTCTCTCTCTCTCTCTCTCTCTCTCTCTCTCTCTGTGCGTGTCTGTATGTCAGTTTGTTAGTCTGTCTACATGTGTCCATAAAATTTAGAGTGTGGTTCTCACAAAAGTGATGTTTTCCAGACCAGAGCAAAGCGTATGCTACACTGCTAGCAATGATTAATATTATAAAAGGCATCTGTCCGTCTTTCTATCCATATGCCTGTCTGTCCGCCTGTCTGTCTGTACGTCCGTCTGTCTGTCCGTCAGTCTGTCCCGTCTGTCGTTACGCCACTGGACAAAGGAAACACTGCTGATCAGTAATTCACTTATTTTTCTTCTCTTTCTTTTAGGTCCGAGATGCTGGGTAGTCTCATGCAGTCTGAGGGGAATAACAACAAAGTACCCCCTAACTTCGATGCAGGTATAGTTATAACGTTAAAGGCACACTCTTCAGAGTGTAAACAGTTCGGCTGACCGTCTTAGATCTTGCCGGGCTTTTATTCCCCCCCCCCCCCCCCCCCCCCCAATTGGTCACATACCATAAATGAACAGCCTTGGTGCTCTCAGAGCATAGTGGGAATTTGTGGATGAATTAATATATCAAAAAGCCACCTTTTAAAGATATTAATCCACTTTTTAAGAAAGTAATTCATAAAAAAATGCCATTGCGCTATAGCAAGCAGTCATGGTGTTGCTTTATCGTAAGTGATGATGAAGATGGATTGTCTTATCTCTTGTAGTAAGTGATGATGAAGATGGATTGTCTTATCTCTTGTAAGAAAAAAACAAAAACAATTCTGGCCAGATCTGAGACGATGAGCCGAACTGTGTACACTGGAAGGAGTGTGCCTTTAAAGATATCATCCTTTCCATGTAAACCATCATGTAAACCATCATGTAAACCAACATGTAAACCATCATGTAAACCATCATGTAAACCATCATGTAAACCGTCATGTAAACCATCATGTAAACCATCATGTAAACCATCATGTAAACCATCATGTAAACCATCATGTAAACCATCAAACCATCATGTAAACCATCATGTAAACCACCATGTAAACCATCATGTAAACCATCGTGTAAACTATCATGTAAACCATCATGTAAACCATCATGTAAACCGTCATGTAAACCATCATGTAAACCATCATGTAAACCATCATGTAAACCACCATGTAAACCATCATGTAAACCATCATGTAAACCATCATGTAAACCATCATGTAAACCATCATGTAAACCATCATGTAAACCATCATGTAAACCAGGCTTTTACATGGGGTAAGAGCATTTGTCTATTTGGCACATACACCAAATATCAACATCCAAGCTGCTTTTCATGCAGAGTTTGGTTTTGTGTGTTTATTTAGAAGGTTAATGCAGGTATCAGTCATAATTTACATAAACCGAGAACGATTACAATGTGGATGATTCCAAAAATGTGTCAAAGTTGCCAAGTTATGCCTATTCTGAATTGTCGTCGATTTTTTTTAATTGGTACCGTACGTTTTTGTCAGGTCGTTTTGGGGGGGTACCCTTATTTGGAAGCTGGTCACGTGACCCCTGTAAAGGAAATCTTTGATCCGAAAAGTGTGCCAGACAGCTAAGTTGGGTGAATTTAATTGCATAGAAAGTTTGAATGCAATGAAATGACACAGGAATGAATGTTTTAGTTAAGGTACAGAAATGGGTGCAATAATTGTTTTGCCGAGTTTAGAAGAAATGCGAAGAATACAAGGTGGATGGTTCCCAAAATATGGCTAGACTAGAAATACGGAGGAATACAATGGGGATGATTAAAAACCATATATTTAGACTAGAAAAAATGCATGAGACTAGATTTTTAATGTTGAGGCTTAAATTATGCTAATATCAAACGCTCGTCGCTAAATTCCTTTGCAGTGCTTGTATCACAAGTTGAAACGTCTTGTGTCACTCCCGTGTATGGGTCTTTTCTGTGCTTTTTCGTGAAATGCAGTAGTTCCTTACAGACCTTATTAATCAACAGTCAGTGTTTGTCTTTTAATAAACAAGAACCATTTAACAATGTTAGTCTTATGCTATTATTTAATACTCTTTTCTGAAAACGATGGTCATAGCAAGCAAAGTATTGATCGCTTTTGAAATGTGTCAACATGCAACGATCATTATATCAATAAACTGTTTGTGTTGTCATGTTGAGTGCATAAAAAGGGCTTGTCCGCAGAATAACGTGAATGGGAATTTCCGTAGCTAGTCACCCTAAGATACCTTAGGATGGTCAAGGGAGTGAACTGGTTGTAAGAGTTAACCTTGATGGGCAATGGTCACAATTTTCAAAAGATGTCCAAGCGGTGTGTGCACCTTACCAGTTAAAAAATATTTGCCAAAAATCCATTGAAGCTCGGATCCATGTAAGAGGTGTATTTTATGTTCTAAAACTCTGCATTTAAATCAAATATTTACTTTTTAATAACAAAGCAAAGTAGGTCCAATCTACATGTAGATCTATTCAATTTTACCAAAGATAAGACTTCAGTATCGTCTCATTGTTAAAAAAAAAAATTTAAAAAAAAAAAAAATAATATGATGAGGTATCGTACGTGGGATTTTTTGGTATGTGACCATTATTCGGAGTGATGGTCTTAGCCAGTGTAAAAGCCTGGCTAGATCTGAGACGATGAGTCAAAGTAATTTCAGTATGAGTGTGCCTTTAATGTGTCTTCAGGCTTTGAGCGACTGGTTATAATTATGAACTGTTCAGACCATCAGACTAATGTCAACATATTTTTTGTATTGTATGTTTCAGACCTGCCTACTCTTGTCACGTGTCACATTTACGTGGACAGCTTTGATTCCATTAGTGAAGCATCCATGGTCAGTTTGATTTATTTATACTCTGTGTGTGTGTGTGTGTATGTGTGTGTGTGTGTGTATGTGTGTGTGTGTGGTTGTTGTTGTTGTCGTGTGTGTGCGTGCGTGTGTGTATGTGTGTGTGTATGTATGTGCGTGTGTGTGTGTGTGTGTGTGTAAGCATATGTGCGTGAGTGTGTGTGTGTGTGTGTGTGTGTGTGTGTGTGTGTATGTGTTTGCGCGGGTGTTCAGTCTGAATGTTTGTGTGTATGCTTGTCTGCACGCATGTATGTTCATGTGTGTGTACACGTTTGTGTGCACAAGCTTTTGTTAGAGTTTGCTTCATCTTTAAATCGCCTTTGCAATGAGATCGGCTACATAATGTGGTGAAAAGAACCGAAATCTAACAAAATAGAAGAAACCCACATATTTCCCCCTCCCCATTGACACACGTACACACTCATTATCACTAAGTGCTTTGCTACGTCACACAAGATTGACCTTCGACCCGGCATGCCAAAGTGAAGGTCATACTTTTGAGGGAACAGTCTGACCCGACAAATGTACCAGAAAGCCTCTTGACTCTCATTCGAGTTGACTCTCATTTTGCCGCTTGACATTTTGGCTAGTGTCTTCATCAGATAGACACTAATTAAGACAGTGGGGCCTTTAATGACGTTTTGCATGGAGCAATTTGCGTTTTGCTGCACCCCTGGGGATGCTAAGTAGACAGCTGGGTCATGGCTTGCGCAGAAGCACGAGCTTAAGCGACGTTAAGATGTCTGGTTTCGTCCCAAATGAGGAGGGGTGAGGATGAGAGGGAGGTAGGGTCGGGGAACTGGGGAGTGTGGGGGGAGGGGGGGGCAGAAGAAAATGGGTGATGAGGAAGAGGAGGGCAAAGGAGAGAAAGAGAGAGACACGCAGACACACAGACAGAGTAGTTGAAGTTGTGAGTACATTTCAGTACGCACTGTGTGACAAGTTCATGGGAACAACCCTGTTTTTCTGTACATTTCACATTCGAATACTTTGCAGCACATGGTTATGAGACCTTTTTTTTTAAATACAAACCAAATTTTGCTACAACAGAGCAGCCACCTACTTCAGCCACAGAGTTATACCTTAATTTGGTTTTGTCACACCGGCGTGAGGTTTTGTTGGACGCCGTTGATTTTTCTGCTTTCTGGAAACATCCGAAGTCGGTACGAAACTCTCGACCTTCAAAATCTGAAAATCAGCGAAAGCCGCAGACAGCGAAGGTCTTGAAAGAAGTAAATAATAGTTATTGTACGAACCAAGGGCGGTGAATGTTCGACTTGTTCCATAGAAAACAATGAGACTGTTTCCGCATAACCCCCACTCACTTCCGTTATATCGTTGCATGAGAGGTTCTCTCCCTTCGTTTGCCTGACCTGAACAATCTGACACTAACATAATTATATTCTGCATTGAGCACTTGTATTGCTTCGCTTTCCGGGACTTAGTTGTGCTTGAAAACCTTACACTATCATATATGCTACGAGCTCTTTCTTCCCGTGGTTAAGTTGTCCTTGAAAACCTTACACTATCATAATGCTCCGAGCTCTTTCTTCCCGTGGTTAAGTTGTCCTTGACAACCTTACACTATCATATATGCTACGAGCTCTTTCTTCCCGTGGTTAAGTTGTCCTTGAAAACCTTACACTATCATATGCTCCGAGCTCTTTCTTCCCGTGGTTAAGTTGTCCTTGAAAACCTTACACTATCATATGCTCCGAGCCCTTTCTTCCCGTGGTTAAGTTGTCCTTGAAAACCTTACACTATCATATGCTCCGAGCTCTTTCTTCCCGTGGTTAAGTTGTCCTTGAAAACCTTTCACTATCATATGCTCCGAGCTCTTTCTTCCCGTGGTTAAGTTGTCCTTGAAAACATTTACTATCATATGCTCTGAGCACTTATTTTTCTTCGTTTAAGTAATTGTACTTGAGAACCTGACACCCAAAACAGATTGTGTTTTTAAACCACAAGAATGGTAAGTTAGTGGAACGTTTCATTTATGAAAAAATAAAACATTACAATCACGCTACTTCGACCCAAAGGTCTGTAAAGTTGACAGAGAAACACTTTTGACACAGATAATGAACTGTTGTGAATTCAGATGACTTGCTTCCATTCGATCTGTTATGCCTCGGTCTCACATCTACGAATGTCACCCGACTTTAGGTAGTCGGCTGGAAGTCGGAAGAGGTCGGAGAGTTCGTGAGAATTAGCAATTTTGTTTTTGAAAAGTCGGATAGTTCGGAAGGCCCTTCAGACTGTTTTGAAATTTTCAAAACAGTCGGAAGAGCCTCCCGACTCAGACGAATAGATATTTGTCGGGTGGTTGTCGTAAGCGTGTCGGTTTAGTCGTAAGGCGATTCTGATTAGTCGTAACGGTAGTCGGAAGACTCGTAAGGGTGGTCGGATTTGTCGGTAGCATAGTTTCGTTCGGATTAGTCGTAAGGGCAGTCTGATTTGTCGTTAGGACAGTCGTTAGCTAGTCGGTTTAGTTGTTACACTGGTCGTGAGAGTCGGCTATTGTTCGGAAGTTTTTCAGCCGGGCCTGTCGTAACTGCAGTCGGAATTGTCGTTACTGCAGTCGGAAGTGTCTGGACACATGTCGGATTTGTCGGCCCTAAAGTCGGGTGGTTGTCGTCTGCTTGTCGGCTACATGGTCGGATCAGTCGTAAGGACAGGTCGGGAGTGAAATTTGGAGCCGAATTTGCATCCGACACTTCCGACCTAGCCGACTTAACTATCCCCGACACTTCCGAAAAATCGTATATGTGAGACCGAGGCATTAACTTCAGCGAATTTGATATTATCAGTGGTTTAATAAATTGGTTTCCTTCCTTTAGCTGATCTTTAAACTCCGACAAGGTCGTCTGTATTCAGTACTTTCATGACCAGGGTATAAAAAAATATATTTTTATATCATCCTCTCACAGGACCACACTGTCAGTATCATGATGGCCTTGTCGTGGGTACAACCTAACCTGAGGTACCAGCGTCCTATAGATCATTATATCATCCTCTCACAGGACTACACTGTCAGTATCATGATGGCCTTGTCGTGGGTACAACCTAACCTGAGGTACCAGCGTCCTATAGATCATTATAATCATCCTCTCACAGGACTACACTGTCAGTATCATGATGGCCTTGTCTAGGGTACAACCTAACCTGAGGTACCAGCGTCCTATATATCATTATATCATCTTCTCACAGGACTACACTGTCAGTATCATGATGGCCTTGTCGTGGGTACAACCTAACCTGAAGTACCAGTACGAAGTGGAGTTCTTCGAGATCGACAACGACAACATGAAGAAGATCTGGATCCCAGACCTGTACTTCCCCAACGAGAAGAAGGCTTCCTTCCACCAAGTGATGAACCCCAACCAGATGATGAGGCTCTACCCAGACGGCAGACTGGAATACTTTGCCAGGTACAGTGGAACCCCCCTTTTAAGACCTCCACAAATCTGAAAAAAATCAGGTCTTAAAAAGGAGGGAGTCTTAAAATGGGGGTAATTTTACAGAGGTTATGACCAGAAAGTCTGAGAAAACGAGGTCTTAAAAAGGAGGGAGTCTTAAATTTGGGGGGTCTTAAAAGGGGGGTTCCACTGTACAGTGCATTTTTCAGTGGAACTCTCTAAACCCACAGTCAAGAAACACAGTCAAAGTGAAGTATTCCTCGTCCCTACTAACTCCTCTCAAAGTCAGTAATTTGACATCAAACTCAAGCTTCAGTCTAAACCGAAGTGTTCCACATTTAAACACCATTTCTGTAACCAGTTTTGAAGTACATAACTTAGTAGCAAAAAAGTGGCACATGGTAAAGGGTAGTGTTCACATGAAGACTAGTGTTAACCATGTGCTACCTGTTGCTTCTACTTTATTA
Organism: Littorina saxatilis; assembly: GCF_037325665.1. Taxonomy (NCBI): domain Eukaryota; kingdom Metazoa; phylum Mollusca; class Gastropoda; order Littorinimorpha; family Littorinidae; genus Littorina; species Littorina saxatilis. Next base: position 14,520,017 of record NC_090250.1, on the reverse strand, counting down.
CACTGTCTTCAAAACTGGTTATAGAAAGGGCGTTCAAAAGTTGAACACTTCAGTTTAGAGTGCATGAAGGTTGGATTTCAGGTCAAATTTTGACTTTTTGCTATTACCTTGAAAGAAAAAGTTAATGCGGACGAGGCATACCTTACTTTCTTAAAATGTAAATTAAAGAAATATATATAAACGTTTAATTGTATGTTGTTGTTTTTGTCTTCTTTGCTGGTTTGTTTGATTTGTTCATTTGAATGTTGGTATGTCCATGTGTTCATTTGAATGTTGGTATGTCCATGTCTTCATTTGAATGTTGGTATGTCCATGTACTCATTTGAATGTTAGTATGTCCATGTGTTCATATGAATGTTGGTATACCCAGCATGCTTCCTCCAAAAAAACGGCGTATGGCTGCCTAAATGGCGGGGTAAAAAACGGTCATACACGTAAAATTCCACTCGTGCAAAAAACACGAGTGTACGTGGGAGTTTCAGCCCACAAACGCAGAAGAAGAAGAAGAAGAAGAAGTTGTCGACTTACTAATAAACGTTTTAGTTTGTTAAGATTTCAATACAAGTCAATAATACAAACCTTAGAGTTTTAATTGTATTTTATATTTGCAGATAGTAGGAATAGGTTTACGCCTTGAGTATTAAAGATCGATCAGCCAACCAATCGCTACTATTGCTATCATCTGCTAACTCTGCTTATATCAAAGTACACTGCTTTAACAGAAATGTCATCAGTCTTTAATTTTGTTTCTGTTTCCCGCTGTCCAGGTTATCATTGACGCTCAGCTGTCCCATGAACTTGAGAAACTACCCCTTTGACAGACAGGAGTGTGCGCTGAAGGTTGAAAGCTGTGAGTATACTCTCATTTATACAATGACTGATTTTAGTAGAAAAAGTTATTTTTAGTCAACCACCTTACTGAACTAGTGGTCCGAACGATTTTTTGTTAGATACATAGTAACAAGGAATCCAGTTTTGGAGAGATTTTCTGGCGAATTAATTCCCAAGAAGTCCCAGGGACATTCGCTGTGACGTATTTTATAGACACACCTTCAAGGATAAACTCTATTATGCTCCGTAAATCTGCTTATTCCCCCCTCTGCTTCTTTACCTCTGTAAACTTGTAGGGGTAGTTATTTTTCGATAATGACCCAGCAACCAAACAAATAACGACCCAGCAACAGCCTGAATCCTCGATAGTGCAATGGGTTGAGAGGTTGTTCTGTTTCGGTACTACTTTTTGCGACTGAAAAGTTCCGAGCGCTCTAATGTACGAAGTATACATCTCTGGAGCAAACAATACAAACATACCGCATTTAAATTAACAACTACAGGCCTGAACACATGAATCTCCATATAAAATCCATGAGTTCGGTTGTTTTCTGAATCTCATCTGCCGTGCCGTCAAGCCGTTCATCACAAGCAATTTCCCAAGGCAAGTAACTCATACTTTGTCTAGCGACAAGAGTAGTTCCCCTTCTTTTCACTCAGTTCCTTCGACAACAGACTGCAATCCGACGGTCAGTTTTTAACAATATTTCATTTAATAAACAGATCACACGCAACCAAATGCACACATCTCATCAATTTAAACAACATAAAGGGGTTTCATACACTATTTTCCCCAGAAAACTGAACTTCATACAGTTTTTAACGTTGGAACACGGGTGCAAAAGTTCGTCTGCTAGTCCCATTTGACGAAAAAACATTATCCTAAGCGATACTAAAACATATACAGAACACACAATATCTGCCTTTGCCGCCACGGCAGAATAACAGCATATCTGTGTACTTGATTTTAGCCCAAAATAGGAAAACTGACAAGAAGTGTTAACAGAATGGAATGATTTGCACGGAACTATACAACCGCGCATTAATCGATCGCCTGCGCAGGTTGACTGGTTGAGAGAATAGGATTCGATCAAACTTTCGCAAAAAAACTCCTCTTTTCTTTGAATAACTGAAGAAAGGAGGAATAAAGAGGTTACACACCTCGTCTCAGTGATTATCAAAAATAATGGTCTCAGTTCGCGGTCATGAAAAAGCTCGCTAAAGCTCGCATTTTTCATGATCCGCTAACTTCGACCATTATTTTTGATAATCACTGAGACTCGGCATGTAACCTCTACTAATTTGCTGATTATGCAAGCGCTTCTACGGTTAATTCACGAAGCTGTTCATCAAACTATTTTTGAGGCTTTTTTTTGTTTGTTTGTTTGTTTGATAACGCCCAGCCGACCACGAAGAGCCATATCAGGGCGGTGCTGCTTTGACATATAACGTGCGCCACACACAAGACAGAAGTCGCATCACAGGCTTCATGTCTCACCCAGTCACATTATTCTGACACCGGACCAACCAGTCCTAGCACTAACCCCATAATGCCAGACGCCAGGCGGAGCAGCCACTAGATTGCCAATTTTAAAGTCTGAGGTATGGGGGTTCGAACCCACGACCTCCCGATCACGGGGCGGACGCCTTACCACTAGGCCAACCGTGCCGGTCATTTTTGAGGCTTGGTAATCTAGATACTCACGTATGTAATCTAGCAAATGCAAGAGTCACCGCGATTCAGACCAAACTACTGGACCGATCTTTATGAAATTTGACATGAGAGTTCCTGGGAATGATATCCCCGGATTTTTTTTTTTTTTCGATAAATACTTTTGATGACGTCATATCCGGCTTTTTGTAAAAGTTGAGGCGGCACTGTCACACCCTCATTTTTCAATCAAGTTTATTGAACTTTTTGTAAAGCAATCTTCGACGAAGGCCGGACTTCGGTATTGCATTTCAGCTTGGTGGCTTAAAAATTAATTAATGACTTTGGTCATTAAAAATCTGAAAATTGTAATAATTTTTTTTTTTAAATATAAAACGATCCAAATTTACGTTCATCTTATTTTAAATCATTTCCTGATTCCAAATACATATAAATATGTTATATTTGGATTAAAAACAAGCTCTAAAGATTAAAAATATAAAAATTATGATCAAAATTAAATTTCCCAAATTGATTTAAACAGAATCTCATCTTATTCCTTGGCGGTTCCTGATTCCAAAAACATATAGATATGATATGTTTGCATTAAAAACACGCTCAGAAAGTTAAAAAGAAGAGAGGTACAGAAAAGTGTGCTATGTAGCACAGCGAAACCACTACCGCGCTGAACAGGCTCGTCAGTTTCACTCCGTTATGCACAAGCGGCGGACTACGGTCATTGTGAAAAAAATGCAGTGCGTTCAGTTTCATTCTGTGATTTCCACAGCTTGACTAAATGTAGTAATTTCGCCTTACACGACTTGTTCTTTCTTTCTTTTGCGGTGAATATCGACGTACCAATTTGACCTGTCAGTGTACAGGCCGATCTGACGGAACCAAATGATTTTTCAAATACGACATTGACATATCCGTAAATATGTAACTCAGTCAGTCAGCCATCCAAACAGACATTATTTGCTGTCCTGTAGACCAATTCAACATAGAATGTACCTCCTATGCAAATGTAGCAAATTGACAACCAATGAAGTAAATGTCAGCTAGAAATAGTTCCGTTGCTGTCACCCTGTCTGCTGTATACATTTAACAGTCGCTTTGGAGTGAAAACTGAATTAGGAGTGATCTACAAACAAGGTTAACTTGACTGATTTTGGGGGGATTGTGTTTGTTTTTATGTTTCGGTCTGTTAAGCAGCACTTGGCGAGGGACCTTCGTAAACTGTATACAGAAACACACACGTACAAACATACATTTAGTTGTAGACACTACGGATTGTTTGGGATTGTTTCACAACATTCGATTAATATCTTTAGTTCTAATTTAACTCTGTTTGAAGTTAAATGTATTGACTCATTTCTATGGGCAGTCGGCTTCGACGCAGACAAGCTGATCTTGGAGTGGGTTGCGGGCACTCCAGTGGACATAAATAGGGACATAGAGCTGCCCCAGTTCCAGGTCGTCGGTTACGAAAGCGGCGACTGCGACACCCGAGACCGTGGCTATTCCAGAATCGGTTGGTTCCATTAACCCTTTCGCTGCCAATCAAAACTTCCTGACTGCCAGGGAATATTGGAGTTCGGGGTGTAATAATTCACAAAAAATTCTAGCTCCAAACTGGCAGTAGGTAGGAAAGTAAAACCTATGTTATTTTTAAAGGAAATTCAACCAAGAATCTGTTTTTAGTATCTAATCATGGAAATAATGCACAAGTGCAGGACGGGTATACCCGTCCTAAGGCAGTCAAGGGGTTAAGGGCTGTCTTTGGGTAGCCTTTGCAGATGGTAGATTAGCCATATACTTTGTCTTTTTTTCCACTCCACCCTTCTGTTTTTGCCCCTCTTCTGCTTCTTCTTCTACTTCTTCGTTCATGGGCTGAAACTCCCACGTTCACTAATGTTTTTGCACGAGTGGGTTTTTACGTGTATGACCGTTTTTACCCCGTCATTCAGGCAGCCATACGCCGCTTTTTGCACCTAAAATACGAGGGACTTACGAGATTACAAATGTGGTTTAATAAAACCCAACCGGTTTGGTTAGCTGGACGTATGTGTGTGCATGAAAGCTAATGGATTACAAATGTAGACAATTTTGCGAATGGGGTGAGGAGGGGGGGGGGTGATGGGGCGGCGCATGTACGCATTGCCAAGAGCATTTTTATCATATTTGCATGAATAAGTGTGTGAGTGATCCTCGGTCTTAACTTGGCGCGTGAGTTTAACGTTTATGCATGAATTAGAATGTGAAAGACGAGTGGTAACGCACTTGCGCTCGGAAGCGAGAGGTTGCGAGTTCGACCCTGGGTCAGGGCGTTAGCCATTTTCTCCCCCCCTTTCCTAACCTAGGTGGTGGGTTCAAGTGCTAGTCTTTAGGATGATCGAGAAAAACCGAGGTCCCTTCGTGTACACTACATTGGGGTGTGCACGTGATTTGATAACTTTTTCAGATCGGAGTGATCGGCATGGTCGTCGTAAGGACGTGGCGCTGTGTGACGGGGGCCTTACCCATTTCATCGTATTCATTCAGTGGAACGTACTAGAAGTGCCGTTTCACCATATAGTCTTTTCAGAACCGATAAAACGAGACCAAATTGTTTTGTGCCCACAGGAAATCACAGCTGTCTGGAGGCCACGTTTCACATGGAGAGGAGCCTGCAGTACTACCTGATCCAGATGTACATTCCTTCCGCTCTCATCGTCATCGTGTCGTGGTTGTCCTTCTGGTTGACCGTGGGGGCCGTCGCTGGTCGCACCTCTCTGGGCGTGCTGACCGTCCTCACCATGACAACGCAGAGCTCTTCTGTCAACGCGTCGTTGCCAAGGTGACTAGTGAAATTGTTATTTAGGTTATTTAATTTTTATTCATGTTTTTTTTCTGTTTTTTTTCTTTCCGAAGGGGGGGCTTTCTAGCTTATAATCAGGGTGTCATAGATGCATCTCTCTGGGAGTTCTTAAAGAGATATATACTCATGGCCAAAATGGTTTCTCATCGCCCCAAGGGCTGTAGCGCAGGTCGTTTTCGGATTGGGATTTGTAATGATACTTGCTGCTTCTGTTGTTATTGTTGTTGTTATTTTTGTTGTTGTTTGTTGTTGTTGTTTATTGTTGTTGTTGTTTTGATAATGTTGATGTTGATGATGATGATGATGATGATGATGATGATGATGATGATGATGATGATGATGTTGTTCTTCTTGTTCTTCTTGTTGTTGTTTTAGTGTTTTAATGGTGTTTTGTGTGTGCTTAATTAACTAAGCAGATTGACTAAGTTGTCGCTTACAGAATTACTGAGCAAATAAATCCAACTCTGCATAGAGAGCAGTTGATTTCTGGTGTGTCTATGATCTTACCCCGCGTAAACACCTCAACACACTCGGGATGTTGTACATGGTCCATTTCATTACAAGGCTGGTACCTTTAACTCTGTGTTTTGTGCACACGTTTTAAGTTCAACTGATATGTGTGTGTGTGTGTGTGTGTGTGTGTGTGTGTGTGTGTGTGTGTGTGTGTGTGTGTGTGTGTGTGTGTGTGTGTGTGTTTGTGAGTGCGTGCGAGCGAGCGTGTGTGTGTGTGTGTGTGTGAGTGCGTGCGTGCGTGCGTGCGAGCGAACGCGCGCGTGTGTGTGTGTGTGTGTGTGTGTGTGTGTGTGTGTGTGTGTGTGTGTGTGTGTGTGTGTGAACGTTCGGGAGGTGAGAGCGAACCGGACTTATATTACAGCGCATTCGACTGTCCTCGCTTCGCTGTTGGTGTGTCCGGCTTCTGTCATTGACTGCATGGTTAATCACGCTTCAGCGTTCTTGTTTATCCTTCAGAGTGTCGTATATCAAAGCCATCGACCTCTGGATGTCTACCTGCCTGGTCTTTGTCTTCTCCGCTCTCATCGAGTTTGCCATCGTCAACGTCCTCAGTCGTCGCAAGGGAGACCACGGCTTTGGGCCAGTGCCCCCTCCCCCTCCCCCTCCTGCACCCAGACCGCTGGAGAACGGCCCCTCCACCTCCACCGCCGCCATCATGCGCTCCATTGACACCATCGAAACCGACTCTCAGGACCCGGAAGCTGACATGGAGAAAGGGACACTCATCAGAGAGGTAGGTATCCAAAAACCAAATAGACTGCCAACGTTCTAAATTCAGAATCTTCTTCTTCTGCGTTCGTGGGCTGAAACTCCCACGTACACTCGTGTGTTTCATTTTCATTTCATTTCATTTTTCATTTCATTTTCATTACTTTATTGTCCCATCGCTGGGAAATTCGGGTCGCTTCCTCCCAGTGGAAAGCTAGCAGCAACGGAGTCGCGCTACCCAGGTGTCTGCGTGTTTAGGTGTATTCAGCCACCTGTACTTATGGCAGAATGACCAAGGTCTTTTACGTGCCATTGTGATGACACGGGGGTGGGACATGGCTTCTGTCTCTGGGTCTGCACATAAAGTTGACCCGTGTCCGTCCCGGCCCGAATTCGAACCTGCGACCTTTCGATCACAAGTCCAGTGCTCTACCAACTGAGCTACCGGGCACGAGTGGAATATTTACGTGTATGACCTTTTTAACCCCGCACTTTAGGCAGCCATACGCCGCTTTCGGAGAAAGCATGCTGGATATTTTCGTGTTTCTATAACCCACCGAACTCTGACATGGATTACAGGATCTTTTCCGTGCGCACTTCGTCTTGTGCTTGCGTGTACACACGAAGGGGGATAAGGCACTTGTAGGTCTGCACATAAGTTGACCTGGGTGAACAATCTCCACCTTAACCCACCAGGCGCAGCCGGGATTCGAACCCACGACCTTCCGCTTTGGAGGCCGGCCTCTTATCACCAAGCCATTGCGCCCGTCCAAATTCAGAATAAAAAAACAAGAAACGTTTGTTATTGGAACGTTTAATGATGACAAAATAAACGTTACAGTCACTGTAACTGTAACTGTAACAGTAACAGTCACTGTAACACTGTAACTGTAACAGTCACTGTAACTGTAACTGTCACTGTAACGTTCACTGTCACTGTCACTGTCACTGTCACTGTAACTGTAACTGTCACTGTCATTGTCACTGTCACTGTCACTGTAACTGTAACGTTTCGGTTTGTTATAATTAAACGTTCCAATAACGCACCTTTGTTGTGTTTTGATAGAGAGGTAGGTGTTTAAGTTTAGAGGCTGTCCTTGGCGGGGATGTAGCTCAGTCGGAAGCGCGTTGGATTTGTACCCAGTTGGTCGCTGTCAGCGTGAGTTCGTCCCCACGTTCGGCGAGAGATTTATTTCTCAGAGTCAACTTTGTGTGCAGACTCTCCTCGGTGTCCGAACACCCCCCCCCCCCCCCCCCCCCCCCCCCGTGTGTACACGCAAGCACAAGACCAAGTGCGCACGAAAAAGATCCTGTAATCCATGTCAGAGTTCGGTGGGTTATAGAAACACGAAAATACCCAGCATGCTTCCTCCGAAAACGGCGTATGGCTGCCTAAATAAATGGCGGGGTTAAAAAACGGTCATACACGTAAAATTCCACTCGTGCAAAAAACACGAGTGTACGTGGGAGTTTCAGCCCACGAACGCAGAAGAAGAAGAAGAAGAAGAAGAGGCTGTCCTTAATTTGAGCCCAAAATTGACTTCGCGAAGACTTACTGAAAATTCAGGGCCAAAGCTTCATGCAACGAGCTTCGGAAAATAGATTTTGCGCAGTTGACTGCGCCCGATTAATATCAGGCTTCAATAAGAACCTAGTCTAGGCTGGTCGAAACCCGTCGACCGAGACAGCACTGATTGTCTTGGCAAAAGAAACGAACCGTGAATACGATTTGAATAAAACGGCTCAGACATGGTTTGACTGAAACATTTAAAGACATCGATTGAAAAATGTGGTCGTCACAGTGCCACCTCAACATCTTTTAAAGGATGGATGTTACGTCAGCGAAAAAAATGAAATATTGTTTCGGGATATTATCTGCAAGAGTGTTCAGGTATAAATATATATGTAAAGTTTGGTAAACATCCGTTCAGTAGTTTTATGGAAATCGCTACACACACACACACACACACACACACACACACACACACACACACGCACGCACACACACGCTGCACGCACGTACGCACGCCAGCACACACACACACTCACACACACACACACACACACACACCACACACGCACGCACGCACGCACGCACACACACACACACACACCATACACACACACGCACGCACACACACACACACACACACACACACACACACACACACACACACACACACACACATAAGCACGGCAAAGAAAATACCGTGCACAGAAAAAGGGGGTTGGTATATATCATGTAGGCTATCAAGTAATGGCTATTTACAGCTTATGGCAAGTGAGAGAGGTTACAAAAAAAAAAAGAGACATACAGATACATAGAGACAGAGCCAGAGATAAACAGTTCAGAGACAGAGCATTGATTCCCATGACGCCCAAACCGGCTTCCGCCGTGGACGTGTCAAGACCCCCAAGAATCAGCCGACCACGACACACCACCGAGATAGACCAACAAATAATGACTCACACCAGACCCCGTCGCAAACACAACCTTCACCGAATTGTCAATACACTTTGACAACTCGGCTAATAGAGAGAAACCAGGGGTAAAAGAAAGAAAGACAGAGGGATAAAGAAAACGAAGGGGGCAAAGAACGGCTTGGCTTATCATAGAAATTCCTTCGGGTGAAGTTTCTTGTCACCGTCAAGTCTCCAAGCTTCGATTATTCATTTTCTCAGGGGAGTAATGCTGAAAAGCCACGGAGCGTGATAAGTTTTCTCTCTTCCCGTGAACTTGTCTTTGTCTAATGAATTAATCACCTGTAACAGGAAAAGGCGGAGAACTTTCGTCACGCTTTCTCTTTGCTGGTTTCGTGGTCAGCTGCCGTTTCGGTTTGTTGCGGCACTGAATAATCATTCCTTGATTCCTTGGAGAGTTTAAAATGTGAGCGTGAGAAACAAAGAGGGTGAATTGATGTGGTCTCGTGTGAATGTTTAGTTAAGACAAACGACTCAAACGACGTGATTCCTTGGAGACATTGTGTGGGCGTGAGCGAGAAGTCAGAAGTCAGAATGTTTATTTGCGAAAACTCACATGGTTTATAGCAAATGGGCGTGAGAGAGAAAGAGAGAGAGACAGACAGCCAGCCAGCCAGCCAGAGACAGAGATGGACAGAGACAGACAGATAGACATACAGAGAATGAGACAGATAAACGTGACAGACAGACATTAAGACACAGAGAGAGAGAAAGAGAGAGAGAGAGAGAGAGAGAGAGAGAGAGAGAGAGAGAGAGAGAGAGAGAGAGAGAGAGAGAGAGAGAGAGAGAGAGGGGGGGAAGAAAGACAGTGCGTGTTTCCGAGCGTTAACTGTTTGACAGAAACAGATGAGAAATTGGCCGATTCAGATGGACGAGCAAAATAACGATTTAAAGAAGAGACTGAGAAATATAGGACAGTGGAGAATGTTTGGTGGGGGTAGAGCGAGGGATATGAATAAGGCATGACATTTGCAATTTATTCAAGAATCTGAAAGAATATTGTATTTGTTCTGTAGACTGTTGCTCTGTGTGTGTGTGTGTGTGTGTGTGTGGGGGGGTGATGTGGGATAAAAAGAGGTGTCAGACTGAATAATGTCAGAACTCACCTGTGTCAAGGTGGAGGGTGGGGGAGGGGGCGAGGAGAGGTATTTGTGGTGGTTGAGGCGGGGGATGGCTGATGGAGGGTGAAAAGATGTGTCAGGCTGCAAAGTGCCAGAATTGTCAAAGTGGGGGTGGGGCAGGGAGGAGAGAGCGTGACGGAGAGGGGGGTTGGGTAGGTGATCGAGGGTGAAGACATGTGTCATACTCGATGGTGCCAGAAGTGTGTCAGTGCGGGAGGGGGGAGGAGAGGGGGGAGAGGGAGGAGAATTAAGTTGAAAAAACGGGTCGCTCGGGCTGGATATGGCTAAATCTATGTCAAGGTCGGACATGTCTCACACAACAAAACCAACCGGAAGAGAAACACAAACAATCAGGAAATCGCTCCGATAGTGCTAGCTATTGTTCCGTAATTCCACAAGTTTGGCAGGCGATGAATGAATTGTTGTTATAGCATTAATTGTACATGTGACAGGCAAAAAATGAGTTGCATTTGCGGCATGATTTAGTAATGGCGAGCAAGATGTAAAGCAGCCATTATAACCGGGTCGACTTTGTATTGTTCAAGATTTCTTTCAGCAGATTATTCTGGACTGCTGCAACTGTCTTTCTTCAGCCATTACGAATGAATAAGTTTCAATATTTGCAAAATGTGGGTCGCTAGGTTACCATACCAAAATAATTATAGCCTTCTAATTCGCTCTATTCTTTGCTCCAGACTCAATATTTTCAAAATCTATTGAAATAATACTTAACCGCCCTTCCCGCGTGATACTCTTTGGCAACAGACAAAGAATATTAGCGGTACCACTGTTTACTTTTAGCTTTTCCTGACGCAGTGAAGATCATTCATTGGCTAACTTAGTCATGTGTCCAACCTAAGTGTCACAAGTCCAAAGGCAGTATAACTAAATGGTCTCAAAAGCGCTAACACTTCGTTGATTTTAATTGTTTTGTTTTGCTATGTTTTGTCTGGTTTGGTTTGGTTTCTATCTGTCGCGTTCTACACACACACACACACACACACACACACACACACACACACACACACACACACACACACACACACACACACACACACACACACATACACACACACACACGCACACACACACACACACATACACACACACACACACACACACAATCACACACACACACACACACACACACACACACCCCACCCCCTCCGATTTCCGTCAGTTCTTCTCCCAGTTCATCAATCAATCAATCAATCAATATGAAGCTTATATAGCGCGTATTCCGTGGGTACAGTTCTAAGCGCTTGTCGAAGAGTTGTCAACACAGGACTAACAAAGAAACTAACATCTTCAGACGGACACGAACCCTATCACACACTAGCAAACCCTGGTAAACATACAACAAACAACTGTTTAACAACAATGTACACATCAATAGCTAGGTCCAAACAAAATAATATTAAGCACAAAGAAAATCCCTCTCACAGAGCACAGCACAAGAATGTCTTTTGGGGCACAACACATCACGTCATCAATATGCAATCAATCACTAACGACTCAAACAAAACACACAGCTCAGACAGCCCAACAACATTTCAATCCAAAAGGATCGGTTGATTTTTGAACATGGTATACCGTAGAATGAAGGGCTAAAGTTACTCTCGCGCAGTAACTCAAGTACAGTATTGCAAATATTGAGATTGGTTGATTGTGGTTCACAATAGATAGCTATAAATACATTGGAAGAGTAACCCAGTAACCCATTATTTTCTATTGATTGAAATCGATTGATTTGGGGGCATATCAGAAACGATATGCTATAATTACTTTTGTGAAGTAATAGGCTACAGCAAAGCCAGTCACACTAATAGTGCTTATATTGAAATGAGATGGTTTTGGAGAGGAGAAACCCGAATTTTGCAAATATTGAAATAGGTTGATTTAGGAGCATATGAAAGTGAAAGGCTACCGTGGGTCTAGCTGAGTAACCCAAATTTGACAAATATTGAAATTGGTTGATTCAGGAGCATATGAAAATGAAAGGCTACCGTTGTTCTAGCTGAGTAACCCAAATTTGAAAAATATTGAAATTGGTTCATTCAGGAGCATATTAAAATGAAAGGCTACCGTTAGTCTAGCTGAGCAACCCAAATTTTGCAAATAATGAAATCATTCGATTTTGGAGCAGAGTAGAGCAAAAGGCAACTCAATCAGTGTTGATTCAGCAGGACTAGCTGTTCCTTCGATTTGTTGACACCATACTACGCTTTTCTCATTATGATGAATCGGTTATTTCCAGCTGCGGCATTATGTATTGAGTCAATAAATCGTTGTTTTGATGTCAGCTACCGTATGACGCCTGTGTCAGTACTATTGGCTGCGGTCTCATAGAAAAGCTGATCTCAAAGCAACATTTGTGTTTGGAACGTGGGAAACGGGGGTGTTCTTGCTTACTACAATGGAGCCCCCATTATAAGACATGCACAAACCTAAAAAAAAATTAGATCGTTAAATGGGAGGGAGTCTTAAAACAGAATAAGAATAAGAATAAGAATACTTTATTATCTCATAGAGAAATTCAGGCGTGGTACATAACAATAATACAAACAGGACATTGTTTTTACATAAGACATATAGCACTATATAACAGGGCAGGTTATAAACACACCGCCCACATACCTTTCTGGCCATTCCTTGCATTGTGCTTATGCATTCAGTCATGAACACATCTATGTCTCACTTACACATCGCACACATGGACATTCTTATACGCTCAACGTACCCATTCACACATGGACATTCGATCACGCTCCACTTACACATTCTTATACGCTCCACTTACACATTCACACATGGGCATTCTTATATGCTCCACTTACACATTCCCACATGGACATTCGACTACGCCCACTTACACATTCCCACATGGACATCTGTAAAGCACTGCGCTTACATATTCTCGCACACCTACGCGTATAACGGACTATGGCTAAACATCATTGCAAAAAATCATAGCATACAATATATCACAGAAAAAATACGGACGTACATAAAACCAATACATATACATGTACATTACTACTGATTGCACTGGCAGAAGAGGGGATGAGTCGGGTATGTGGATGTGTTTACATGTTGCCAAGGGTGATGGATTTGGGGATGAAGCTGTTTTGCAGCCTGAGTGTCCTAGCTTTGTGCGTGCGAAAACGGGGGTAAATTTACAGATGTTATGAACAGAAAGTCTAAAAAAAATGGAGGTCTCAACAGGGGGAAATTAAGTCTTAAATTGGGATGTCTTGAAAGGGGGGTTCCACTGTACCTACAGCGCAGCGCTTGTTGAATCACGCTTTTTGTAAAAACGTGATCCTTGGATTGGTAAATGCTGGACGTCTGACAGTGTGTGTGTGTCTGTGTGTGTCTGTATGTCTGTGTGTCTGTGTGTCTGTGTCTGTGTCTGTGTCTGAGTGTGTGTCTGAGTGTGTCTGACAAGTTGTGGGGAAGCTTTCGAGTGTGTGTTATAAGTTTAAGTACATTTTTGTTAATTGCTGTCCAGTGTCGTATTTAAAGGCACAGTGCAGCTCTCACAGCCTTCGTTTTGCGTTTTTGTTGCAGCTGAGTGCATTTACAGTTCAAAAATCCTCCTATGGTAGTAAAACAAACCCAAAACTACCCAACGACGACATCTGTGAAGCTCGACAGTTTCTTGTTCACGCGAGTGCATAAATTAACCTAAATAGTACGTGGTGTTTGGTCGGAGTTCCATTCAACTTGAGTGATTCCGGCCTCCATTTTGTTTTACACAAACTCATGATGACGTCTGACATAGTTTGCTAGTGACGTGTCTTTTTGTGCATGATGTGGTGATCTACCTGATCTAAATTTAGATCCAAAAATAGGTCAAGACCAGCCGGGTCCGAGTACGAAATTAATTCGTAAAAAAATCGCAGTTCTTGACTCTTTGGGAGCAAGTCAATGAAACTTGGTAGTTCTTCTAACGGATAGCTGCCTGAGGTATGACTAAAAGCCCCAGGGGCTCCGTGCACCTGGATATGACAAGTTCAGTACCTTTAAATTGATGTCGTTGATCAGTTTGTATAGATACGTGTGCTGAGTGTGCATGGCTGGAGCGAATTTCATTGGGCAATTAAAGATTCTGTATTCTGTATTGTTTTCTTTTTTCTCTCCAGACGCTGGTGGACCTCGACGGACGCACTCAGCTGGTCAACCAGCGACAGACGAAACGGATGGAAGTTGAGCGGAAGTGCTGCACCAGCATGCAAGCCGCCGTCATGCTTGACAGGGTCTCCCGAGTGGCCTTCCCTTTCTTCTTCGCGTCGTTCTGCACGTGCTACTGGTCGTACTACGCCTACTTCACCGACACCTCGCTCAGCTACCCGGACTCCCTCAACGAGACGGAGCTCGTCTTCGATTAGAACCCAGAACGCAGGAAGGCTTTTGAAGGCAAGAAACCAGCCTTAGTACTATCGGCTACCAACACATGTAAAAACAAAAATGATGTATAGCCCGGCAGTGACCTTACAAATGCTGGTATGCTTAGGTCACCGAGACAGAGTTCCTTGACTCCCTTAACGAGACGGAGCTCGTCTTCGATTAGAACCAAGAACGCATGAAGGCCTTTGAAAGCCACGAATTAAACCTTTTCTTTGTTTAGAACCGAGCACGCTGGTACCGACACATGCACATCCTGGCGGTGACCCTAAACGTGAATTTCATCTGCTGACATAATCAGGTCACCGAGACAAAGTTCCAGGAAGGCTTTTGAAAGCAACAAAACAAGCCTTTTGCGGGATGATTATAGGTACCGACACTGAGATGCACAGCTTGGCGGTTACACTAACAGTGATTTTTCTCTGCTGGTATGATTGTCACCGAGACAACGGAGCTCGTCTTTGGTAAGGAGGACGCAGAAAGGCTTTTAAAGGCAAGACACAAGCCTCAGTACTATTGGGTAAGACACTTGCATAGCCTGGCGGTGACACACTAAATGAGGTTTTCCTCTGCTGGTAAGATTTTTACCGAGACAACGGAGCTCGTCGTTGGTTAGGAGGACGCAGAAAGGACTTTTAAAAGCAAGAAACAAGCCTCAGTACTATCGTGTACCGACACATGCATAGCCTGGAGGTGACACTAAACGTGATTTTCCTCTGTTGGTATGACTATCACCGAGACAAGAGAGCTCAAGAAGGTTTTTTAAAGGCAAAACATATGCCTTATTACTATCTGGTTAAGGTCACATGCACAGCCTCGCGTTAACCCTACGAGGGATTTTCTAGTGCTGGTATGATGAAGTCACCTGACTCCCTCAACGAAACGGAGCTCGTCTTCGATTAGAACCCAGAACGCAACATGAGAAACACGCCTGTTGCTTGGCGATGACAGTGAAAAGTGATTTGCCTCTGCTGGTATGTTTGTCACCGAGACAACGGAGATTGTCTCCGATTGGATCCCAGGACGCAGGAAGGCTGGTGAAGGCAAGAAACAAGCCTTAGTACTATCGGGTACAGACACATGCATTACTTGGCGGTGACCTTACAGGTGAATATCGTCTGCTGACATGATTAAGTCACCAAGACAAAGTTCCTTGATTCCCCCAACGAGACGAAGCTTGTTTTCGGTTAGAACCGAGAACGCAACTTGAGAAACAAGCCTTTTGAGGGACCATAGTACTCTATCACAGCCTGGCGGTGACCTTAACAAGTGATTTTGCAGTGCTAGTACGATTCGGTCACCGGCACGGTTGGCCTAGTGGTAAGGCGTCCGCCCCGTGATCGTGAGGTAGTTGGTTCGAACCCCGGCCGGGTCATACCTAAGACTTTAAAAAATTGGCAATCTAGTGGCTGCTCCGCCTGGCGTCTGGCATTATGGGGTTAGTGCTAGGACTGGTTGGTCCGGTGTCAGAATAATGTGACTGGGTGAGACATGAAGCCTGTGCTGCGACTTCTGTCTTGTGTGTGGCGCACGTTATATGTCAAAGCAGCATCGCCCTAATATGGCCCTTCGTGGTCGGTTGGGCGTTAAGCAAACAAACAAACGATTCGGTCACCGAGAAAAACTTCATTGATTCCCTCAACGAGACAGCGCTCGTCTTCGATTCGAACGGAGAACGCAGAAAAGCAACAAAGCAAGCCCTATGAAGGACAGTAGGTACTGACACATGCACAGCTTGGCGGTGACATTAAAAGTGATTTTCTTCTGCTGGTATGATTCAGTCACTGAGACAAACTTCCTTGACTCCCTCGACGAAACGGAGCCCGTTTTCTATCAGAACCAAGAACACAAGAAATAAGCGTGTGGAGGGATCAAAGTACTATACAGTATCGATACATGTACGGCCTGGTGGTGACCTTAATTATATACAATATCGATACATGCACAGCCTGACGGTGACCTTAATCATATACGATACCGATACTTGCACAGCCTGGCGGTGACCTTAATCTTATACGATACCGATATATGCACAGCCTGGCGGTGACCTTAATCATATACGATACCGATACTTGCACAGCCTGGCGGTGACCTTAATCTTATACGATACCGATACTTGCACAGCCTGGCGGTGACCTTAATCATATACGATACCGATACTTGCACAGCCTGGCGGTGACCTTAATCATATACGATACCGATACGTGCACAACCAAGCGGTGACTTTACCAAGAAGGTTCTGCTCTTGACATGACGAAGTTACCGAGACAACATTAAATTGTTCTCGAAATTCCTTTGTCAGTTCCTCGGGAGACATGCTCAAAAACTGTTCGGTTTTGACGTCAAAGATTTCATCCTGGAATCGGCCAAGAAGTAACGTCTTGGTTTATTTAATCGATGTCGTTTCACATAAAAAGCAAGAAACAAGCCTTTTCGGGGACACATGCACTGCTTGGCGGTGACCTTGCAAGTCATTTTTCACTGTTAATCTTATTTAAACTTTAAAACAAAGTTCTTTCTCGAAAACCTTTGTCATTTCCTCGTTAGACAGTCATTACAGAAGAGGTGGCAGAAATTTTACATGACGCAATTTTTTGCATCTTCTTCTTCTTGGCGTTCGCTGGTGCTTACACACTCAGTCCAGCTCGGGAGTTGAAGTTCGTCGTCTTCTCCAGCTCCAGTGGACTGCCACGGAGCTTGCTTTGCCGTGGACAGGGGGACGGCCACACTTCTTGTCGCTCCTTCTGTAGAAGGGGACATCTCTGCATCTCAGCAGTTTTTGCATTGAGACGTCTTCTCGAAATGTTTGACACCATTGAATTTTAATGATTTGAAGAAAACAAAACATGCATGGGTTATGAAAAGAGGATTGTTTTGAGAAAAACCTGCAGGAACCCGGTTTTAAAACTATATCAGTGTAGAAACTTGGATTAACCTTCAGTATGAACAATTTCTCGACGTGACAATGTTTTCAAAGTGGTAGGCCTTAAATGTCCAGGCTACACCAAAAATGCGTCCAGGGGTGGCGTGCACGAGGACGAGCCGAACTGGCTGGGACCCAAGCAGTTGACCGAATCACTGGTTCAGATTGGTTGAAATCTCAAACGAATCTCAATTTCCACTAATCAGACCCAGCGCTCGGATTCCACCCGGTCGGGCACTTTCTCGTATACGCCGCCCCCGACGCCTGTTCAACGAAGAAGGATCCAGAAGCTCTGAATGGTCTAGAAGTGTACACGCTCTGCGTGAGGAATTGCTATTTGATGACCACTGTCACTTGAAACTTTAAGTGCTGTTCACATGACAGACTAACAACTAACTTTTCCCCAACTTTCAAGTGATTTTTGTCCGCAAGTCAGCTGAAAATCGCTGCCCATGTGAACAGTGCAGCAAACGCTCAGACAAGTTTTAGATAACCGATCCTCAGCTGACTTGTCCATTCGGGGTTGTCTGGTCGCCTTCGTTGTTTTCCGGCTAGACCCAACCCCATCGGGAATCGCGATCATAAAATTCTGCCGCAAGTTGCTTGAAAATCGCCGAAGAGTCGAGCAGCGTCCAACTGTGTTTTGAAGTCGCTGCTAAATCTGAATTTAATCGGAACTAAATCGACTTGGCCTCGGCGACTTTAAACCAACTAAAGGTGGGGGAAATTTGTTTGACAGTCTTCCATATGAACAGCACTTGACGGAAACAGGTCCTCAAGTCATCAGACGTTATCTGCAAAACGGACACTGTCCTTTCCTTGCAATGAACACATTCTTCCTTTGGGGCGTGATTCTCCAGATGATGACCGCAATCGACCACGCTGTTTCCTGAACACTGAAAATAAAGAAAACCTGCAATTCATCAATAAAATGTTAAAATGCAATAGCCGCTTTGTTCAGAGTACATAGATTCTTGAGAAGGACAAGACAAAATAGCAAATTTGCAGGTGCAGTTATTTGCTGTGCAGACATGGACTCTACAAGCTGGCTACAATTTATCATGCTGTCTGCTTTAGATAGTTGAAGATAAAGTACGCTGAACTGAGATGTAGATATAATCTTCAAAACATGACATTGTGAGAAAATGTTCCTCAAGAATATGCTGCGATGTGAATTTTCCTTGCTGCTTAATGAACCGGGGAAGAATTAAGCTGTAAGATTCCGGAATATGTTCATGCTTTACTCTTGTCATTTTTGTGTGTGTTTCAATACTGCTTTTCTTTGACCTAGTTCTTGTTTACAGACTGATAACAACACGTAGATCAATAAGTCCACACACACACACACACACACACACACACACACACACACACACACACACACGCAGACACACACACACACACACACACACACACACACACGCACGCACACCACACACACACACACACACACACACACACACACACACACACACACACACGCACAGAGTTGTTGTAAATACAAATTTAAAAACAGATAGACTGCTAACGTTCCCAAATTAAGAACAAACAAGTCGCGTAAGGCGAAATTACTACATTTAGTCAAGCTGTGGAACTCACAGAATGAAACTGAACGTAGTCCGCCGCTAGTGCAAAAGGCAGTGAAAGTGACGAGCCTGTTTGGCTCGGTTGCGCTGTGCTTCATAGCACGCTTTACTGTACCTCTCTTCGTTTTAACTTTCTGAGCGTGTTTTTAATCCAAACATATCATATCTATATGTTTTTGGAATCAGGAACCGACAAGGAATAAGATGAAATAGTTTTTAAAACGATTTCGGAAATTTAATTTTGATAATAATTTTTATATTTTTAATTTTCAGAGCTTGCTTTTAATCCAAATATAACATATTTATATGTTTTTGGAATCAGAAAATGATGAAAAATAAGATGAACGTAAATTTGGATCGTTTTATAAAATTTTTTTTTACAATTTTCCGATTTTAATGACCAAAGTCATTAATTAATTTTTAAGCCACCAAGCTGAAATGCAATACCGAACACCGGCCTTCATCGAAGATTGCTGGGCCAAAATTTCAATCAATTTGATTGAAAAATGAGGGTGTGACAGTGCCGCCTCAACTTTTACAAAAAGCCGGATATGACGTCATCAAAGGTATTTATCGAAAAAAGAAAAAAACGTCCGGGGATATCATTTCCAGGAACTCTCATGTAAAATTTCATAAAGATCGGTCCAGTAGTTTGGTCTGAATCGCTCTACACACACAGACAGACAGACACACACACACACACACACACACATACACCACAACCCTCGTCTCGATTCCCCCCTCTACGTTAAAACATTTAGTCAAAACTTGACTAAATGTAAAAAGAAGAATGTTAAGTTATTGGCACGTTTAATTTGTGACAAAACAATACGTTACTATCGCGGTACTTCGCCCCAAGGGTCTCGAAAGTGAACAGACAGACTAACACTTATGATACGGAACAGACAAACAAACACTTATGATACGGAACAGACAGACAGACACTTATGATACGGAACAGACAGACAAACACTTATGATACGGAACAGACAGACAAACACTTATGATACGGAACAGACAGACAAACACTTATGATACGGAACAGACAGACAAACACTTATGATACGGAACAGACAGACAGACACTTATGATACGGAACAGACAGACAAACACTTATGATACGGAACAGACAGACAAACACTTATGATACGGAACAGACAGACAAACACTTATGATACGGATAATGAACTTAGCTCAGAAAATCTTTTCCCACTCGCTGGCAAGAACCATAGCCAGTCAAACATATGTAAACAGACAAACAAACCAACAACCAAACAAACGAACAAATAAACAACAACAACAACAGCAAAAAAAGCAATGTATGGAATCTTTGCATAGAGTTCCCCATTCCAAAATACAGAATACACTATACTACTTTAGCGATCACAATAATGACTTTGTAAATATTCATGTACTTTGCATGACTACTGTTATGTAAATATTCATACATTTTGTATGACTGCTGTGTTGGAAATATTCATACATTCTGCATGACTGATGTTAAGTAAATATTCATACATTTTGTATGACTGCTGTGATGGAAATATTCTCAATGTTGCCGTTGCTGTCAAATTTTGATAATCAATGTGGTGCGTAGCAAAGTTTAGAATGACAATGAACGACTCAAATTGATGTGAGATAAACTTGTAACCGCATCCTAGAAATTGCGCACGGCTGATTACGTAAATACTGAATTCTGTGTCAAATCATCCTGATTTTCAGCATTATGGGCTGATTTGTGATTGTTAAGTCAATGTTATTACTGTTACTACCCCCACCCCCCACCCCCCTAGATACTGTATCAGTTATGTAAATATGCGATTGTTAATTTCTATCCTCATTAGCTCACTAATGCAGTTGGATGTTCATGCATTTGGCGATTGTGGCAAACAGCTACAAGCTAAACAAGCTGGCTGTCTTCTTAGCGTATTCGTGGAATTTGAGATTTTCAAAAACAAGAATTTTTGATGACACTGTTGTTGGGACAGCCAACCGGAAGTTTTCCGTCAACTTCTTCTACTTGTTGATCACACGTCTATACTGTCAGCCCGGACAGCGAGACAAATGATACCAAATGATATTGTTTTCCGTCTAAATTCCATCGCGTATCGGGTTTAAAATACGACACATATAGATGAACGACTTACAATGTGTCAGTATTTCAATTCAAATTCTTTATGACGCTGCACCGAAGAACGTTTGCAAATTCGTTGGTTAAGAGATGAAGGAAGCTGAACCAATGAATTTTTCCAGCGCTCTTCATAAGATGGCATGATTTTGCTTGATGATTAAGTACAAAACGATCCATTCGTCATTTAGATCAACCCCACATATTTAATACCAAAGGGGATATGGTAAACAGTGGTGGGATTACAGAACCTTTGTTCATGTCGATCAGTGTAGTCGCACAGTTATCCAAACAAACCTGAAAATCCCCCATTGTTCAACATGATAACCATGCAGTCGCGTAGCTGGAGCGAAATGAAGAGCGGATGTGTGTTCGGTGACAAAAGCCTGAAATTGTAGACCATTATTGACGTTCCTGAGCTAACCTTGGCTCAGTTTATAGCCCGGAGATAGGGGGATCGTGTTTATACAATGAGCCCCATCTCGCCTGCGATTATATTGACTCTCGCTGGCGTTGGAACAGACGCACGTCTTGTAAATCAGAGCCCGGCCAAACATAACTGTTTGCTCGCCTCTGAAGTGACGCTTGTTTTCTGATGTAGACATGCGCATTGCGTGCTTATGACGTGTTCCCTGCAGGGTGTGCTACACGAGCTGTGCTTGGAACTTTGGTGCATATGACTTTCTTTCTTTGTGTTTACTCTGTAGTTCAGGAGCTGACGGAGCCGGGGTACGGAGGGGGGGGGGGGGGGGGGGGGGGGGTAGGGTCGCGGATGTGGACGAGGGCGAGGGCGCCGTTTTCTCTTCATATTCATCACCAAGTTTGTTTCGTGTGTGTACATTTTGCTCAGAATAAAACAATATAGGCTTATATATTTGTGTTTGGACGTTCCTATTACTGTCAATAAGTAAGGGGAAAAGGGAGAGACGTACGTGTTTGTCTGTTTTCTTTTCAAATCCACCAACGACTTTGTTTCGTGTGTGTATATTTTTCTCAGAGTTTTTTTTTCTCACGAACTTTAATGTTTCAACTTTCTTATTACTCTTCCTGGGGATTGGAGAGAGCGAGCGGAGGAAGGGGATGATGAGGAGACTGCAATGTGGGCACGTTTATTTTGGGGAGGCGGTGGTTGTTGTTTCGAATCATCATCTGCAGTAGCCTCGATTTGAAAAGCTTGCCTCGATGTGCCACACCGCTTGAAAATCCTCATAAGAGTTATTTCCGGAAAACGTCTTTTCGACGCATAGGACTCCAGTTACGATCCCAGCATAAGACAGATGCACGATGGATCAGACAGTAACGCTTTCTGTGAAAGTGTTCGAATCTCAAGCAAGATGGCGTCTTGGTCAATTTTTGGACCGAAAAGACTACAGGATATTCCGTCTAGGTCTGAAAATTGTGGAAAAAAACATGTTTAATAGCCATAGATTTGAAATATATTGACTGATGGTGATAATGGTGAGAGACGAAGAATGTTTTCCTACTAACTGAACATTGAACATTTATACATTGATGAACATATGCAATATTATTGTTGACTACATACTTACAGCTTTGATGATGTAGACCATTTATCTTGACTGATGACTTTTTTTGTAGATGTGTTTTCCTTTGTCTCCAAATCATGTGCATATTCAAGCACTGGTGTACATTTTTGATGATGTTGTTGATTTTATTCTCAAAATGTGGATGCTGTAGATCATTCTTACGTTGGTTTGGTAGAGCAGATTATGTGTGTATTAGCCTTTTTGTTTATCAGTATAATACACACATGTGATTGGGGAAAAAACGGAAATCGTGAAGTTGAAATAACGTAGGGGTGTGTTGACCTCTTTTCTTCATAAACATTAAAATACAGACATCACGTATTGAGTTTACCTTTGTTTCTTGAGTATTTGGAGGTCTGCAATACAAACACACACGCACACACTCACTCACGCATGCACATACACACTCACAGGCACACGCGCATGCACACACACACACACACACACACACACACACACACACACACACACACACACACACGCGCGCGCACTCACACACACACACACACACACACGCGTTCATACACACAAACACACACACACACACACACACATACGCGCTCATACACACACACACACACACACACACACACACACACACACACACACACACACACACACACATTTGAAATAAGATTTTCAGTCTTTGGAGATACACAAAGTGAAACACTCCTTAACTTTCACGTGATTAATTTTAAGTAGTCATTGACTGAATTGGCTCAGCTTATGCATGAAAAGTATAAACATTGAAACTACAATTTAACTAACTTTTAACTTGTGTCACGGAGACTATTACGTCTTCAAGGCTTTTGTTATGCATAAGAAAGACAGCTTTTTCTCGTCTTTGATGTAACCGTGTGCCGAAACACTACGATCACCTCGGGAAGCGAAGTGCAATCAAACAGGATTGAAAATGTTAGGGCTAATTTCTTAGCCCTATAAAAACTGTTATGCAAACCCGAAGGTTTCCATGAACATACAGACAATCGGAAACCACCAGACCCCATCACAAACAGAATTCTACAATCCACTGGTGTTGACTTTTAAAGGCCAACAACTCGGGTGCAGAGTCTGCTGTGAAAGAAGCGGTAGCCTCCTCTGTCACAATCGCCCCCGTTTGAAATGAACTTCGTCCCGAAGTTCCGAACCGGGGGACCACTGTCCATCCCAAGTTCGCAGAATGGGAACAGCACGAAAATGTTCAGTGGTCATATTATACCATTACCTGAACATATCATGCCGAGTCCCATCCCTGCTCGCAAGCGCCAGATGTAACCGTGTGCCGAAACACTACGATCACCTCGGGAAACGAAGTGCAATCAAACAGGATTGAAAATGTTAGGGCTAATTTCTTAGCCCTATAAAAACTGTTATGCAAACCCGAAGGTTTCCATGAACATACAGACAATCGGAAACCACCAGACCCCATCACAAACAGAATTCTACAATCCACTGGTGTTGACTTTTAAAGGCCAACAACTCGGGTGCAGAGTCTGCTGTGAAAGAAGTGGTAGCCTCCTCTGTCACAATCGCCCCCGTTTGAAATGAACTTCGTCCCGAACTTCCGAACCGGGGGACCACTGTCCATCCCAAGTTCGCAGAATGGGAACAGCACGAAAATGTTCAGTGGTCATATTATACCATTACCTGAACATATCATGCCGAGTCCCATCCCTGCTCGCAAGCGCCAGATGTAACCGTGTGCCGAAACACTACGATCACCTCGGGAAACGAAGTGCAATCAAACAGGATTGAAAATGTTAGGGCTAATTTCTTAGCCCTATAAAAACTGTTATGCAAACCCGAAGGTTTCCATGAACATACAGACAATCGGAAACCACCAGACCCCATCACAAACAGAATTCTACAATCCACTGGTGTAGACTTTTAAAGGCCAACAACTCGGGTGCAGAGTCTGCTGTGAAAGAAGCGGTAGCCTCCTCTGTCACATTGAAAATACGCCCTTGAGACTAAAATCAAGATTTTGAATTTTAATCGAGATGTTTTCTGCAAAATATATCTGCTAAATCAAGATTTTGAATTCCAAACCAATTCTTTGAATTAAGAAAACAAAAGGTTCGTCAACGTTGTACAGCACAGAAAATATAAATAAACAAGGATAAAAATGAATAAATAATGTCAGATAGAAACAAATCTTGCAGCAATCTTTCTGTCTACAGCCTTTTTCATTGGAACATCTTGACCTGCCAGCCTAAGATTATCGCTTGAGGGGACAATCATTCGAATTTAAGCTGCGAAAGTGCACATTCTCGCCTGGCATTTGAGATTTTGCGTTTGACAATAACATTTAAAACAAATGCAAGGAGCAGCTGTTTGTAGCTTCCAGTATCTTCAAATCGCCTTGGGAACCCGATTTAGGAGCCATTCCCAACTACTGTACAATGATCGCATGTTCTCTTAGCCTTTTTATTCTTCGAAATTGGCTTTTTTCTTTTTCTTTTTTAACCCACCGCCAGTGTATGAAATGTTTGATTTCCTTTGTGATATTTAATGTTATCGATCAGATTTCAGTGTAGGCAGTCGGTTCTGTTGTTGTTTTTTAAAACAAAACCAATGTTAAAATCGACAGTGACAACTTTGGTTGTGTGTGTGTGTGTGTGTGTGTATGTGTGTGTGTGTGTGTGTGTGTTTGTGTGTGTGTGTGTGTGTGTGTGTGTGTGTGTGTGTGTGTGTGTGTGTGTGTGTGTGTGTGTGTGTGTGTGTGTGTGTGTAATCAGTCAGATAACGAAATCCAACGCACATTATTTCTGAAACAAAATAAATAGTCATGTTGACGTCATACAAGAATAAGACTACTTACGAAATAAATGTGTAAAAGCAACAAATGTCAATGAACATTCACAAAACAGTGCCGAGCATTTCTAAAAACAAAGAAAGTGATTTCGACAGAACACAAAATGACCAATGTATACCGGTGCCGTTACACCTTACAAACAGAAGTTCCTACCTCGACAATGGCACACACGCACACACACGCACACACACACACACACGATTTTAAACACCTTTTTCGGGCATGCAAGATTAACGCCTTGGACAAATTACGCACACACACACGTACGCACGCACGCGGCACACACACACACACACACACACACACACACACACGACACACACACACACACACACACGACACACACACACACACACACACACACGTACGCACGCACGCGGCACACACACACACACACAAACACACACACAAACACACACACACACACACACACACACACACACACACACACAGTCTGGTTTTTCCGCAGTACCCTGCAGTATTGATTGTCTGGCACACTTCCTTGAATCTCAACAAGAGCACCGCGATGAGTGACGCATCATCGGATATTGCCCTTCGTCTCAGTGTCATCATGTGAATACATAATCAACCCAAGGTTGCTGAAGAGACAGAGACGTCTGTTTGCACCGCTTCTACTCATCGAGTAAACTACGCGGAGAGTCTTCGTGGTCTGAGGTCGTTCAGGTTGCACCACTTACTTACAGGACTGGGTGGCCGAGTGGTAACGCACTTGCGCTCGGAATCGAGAGGTTGCGTGTTCAGGCCTGGGTCAGGCCGCAATTTTCTCCCCCCTTTCCTAACCTAGGTGGTGGGTTCAAGTGCTAGTCTTTCGGATGAGACGAAAAACCGAGGTCCCTTCGTGTACACTACATTGGGGTGTGCACGTTAAAGATCCCACGATTGACAAAAGGGTCTTTCCTGGCAAAATTGAAAAGGCATAGCTAAAAATGTCCACCAAATACCCGTGTGACTTGGAATAAAGGCCGTGAAAGGTGAATGCTCGCCCTAATAGGCTTGAGGTTTGCTGGCCGATGTGAATGCGTGATATATTGTGTAAAAAATTCCATCTCACACGGCAGAAATTAATATGTAAATCGCCGTGAGCTCTTGTGAGAAACGGCGATTAATAAATGTCCATTATTATTATTATTATTATTATCTTCTGTGTCAAGTGGTCTGCGTATTATATGCCAATAAACACAACAACCTCGTTTTCTCTGTCCCTATCATTGGATGCGTTGCACCCACAGAGATTCTGTGGTTGCACCATGGACTTTACAGCACGTTCTAATCAAGTGTATCGATGTGCAGAAAATTATCGACAAACATTTCAGAAATTCTGAAGATTTAAGCTACCGACGGTAATCTGAGTTTTAAGGAACCTTCCACCTTTTCTATGATACGTATGCATTAAAGACCCACTCCGCCTCACATGAGGTTTATAAAACGATGACATCTTTCACTTAAACAGCAATACCAACCTTTTGGAACACACTCGCAATAGCATTTAACAACATTAAAATGGGAATAGATTTTAAAGAGTTGGTCGAGAACAAAACAGAGAATAAGATGGATGCTGAATAGGTCTCGTTTGACCTCATGCGTTCTCGAGACAAGAATCAACAACAATCAACTTTCCCCATCATATCCCTCTTACTGGAGATGTTGGTGTATCCGTCTTACCAGGATATGAAAGTTGCAATGCTTTTCGTCATCTTCTCATATCAGTCATATTAGAGACTTTAAAATATTCGTTTTACCTGGATATTAAAGTTACAGGCCTCCTTGTTATATTATCTAATCTCTTATATTGGTGCACTCAACGTGTCCGTCTTACCAGGATATCAAAGTTACAGTCCTTCTCGTCATTCTAGACTTCCTTGATTTCATTCAAACAGATTTATGTTGTGGCTTGTACAGTTGCTAAAAGCATCTTACTCTAGACACCTCTGAAAAATGCAAATCCCTTTCAGCCTGCAAAGAGACGGAAACTATGTACCAACAGTAGTCGTATTTGAATCCATAACCAATGCCTCAAGGTACACTCATTCAACTTCAAGATATATTTGTGACAATAACTACAGCGCCGATACTCTGAACGTTTTATTCCGGGACAACAACAACAACAACAACAACAACAATAACAACAACAAGTTTTCTTGTTTACATTAACGACATAGTTGATAACGTTGAATCCATTATTAAACTGTTTGCCGACGATACAAGTACGTATTTAAGCCTGGAAAATTCTCAGATGCGAACAGATATTTTTAACGCAGATCTTGATAAAATCGACCAGTGGGCTAGACAGTGGAAAGTTAAATTTAATCAAAGTAAAACAAAACTTCTGAATATAAGCAGAAAAAGAAATCCAGATTACATCCCTTTAAACTTCGGTGGCACAATTTTACAAGAAACTGAAAGTCATAAACATCTTGGTATTATTATTCAGATTAACGGTAAGTGGGAGTTACATATTAAATCTGTTATAGCAAAATGCCGTACACTAGTAGCTTGCTTACGATCTTATAATAGACTAGGCAGAAAAGCTTTAGAAATAATGTACAAATCCTTCATATTGCCACATTTTGATTATGCTGATGTTCTCTGGGATAACTGCCCTAAGGAGTTAGCCACCGAGCTCGAAAGTATTCACTTAGATACAATTCGAACCATTGTTGGAGCAGCCCGCGGTACAAGCCATCAAAAATTGTACGATGAGTCAGGCTTTATTTCATTACTAAATAGGCGTAAACGTCATAAATTGATATTATTTCACAAGATCGTTCACCGCAAGGTGCCAAACTACTTATTTGCGATATTGCCACCATTGATATCAACTAATAACCCATATCACCGGCGCAGACCTCTAGACAGGAAAGTTCCATCGTTTAAAACTGAATTATACAGAAACTCATTTCTCCCATCTACTACACAACTCTGGAATTCTTTACCAGACTATATAAAACTTAGTGACTCCCTAAGTGAATTTAAGCACTTTTTGTCAAAAAACTATTTAAGTCCGCCGTGTTATTTTTATTCTGGAGATCGCATGTCACAAATAATTCACTGTAAGCTCAGGTTATATATAAGTGATCTTAATAACGATCAAGTGAGACGTCACATCTTGTGACTGCGGATTCCCGTCCGAATCCGTAAAACACTTCATATTCGATTGTCCAAATTATCGCGAAGCACGTCAAGAAACTATACATACCCTCCCTAATCACATAATTCACCTCCCCCACCTTTTAAACGGAGACAGACAGTATTCTTTAGATTTGAACAGGAACATTTTTTCCACCGTACACTCGTTCATTGAACGTTCAGGCCGCTTATGGCAAACCAGAATAAATGCTCTACAAGCCGGACAACAACTTTAACTTCTGCACATCTCCTACCCACCCATTTTCTTTTATTCATCTTCTTTCCCTCCTTCCTTCCTTTTACTGTCTTTCTGTATAATCATTATGCAACGTTTATTACGTTATTAATATATTTGGTTTATTGAGACAAATTGTTCAGCCGTTACCGCCTTATATGTTGTACTGTCATGCAGGAACACCAGTATAAACTTCTAGCTTGTTGCTGTTTCTGTGAACTTTGTATACATGTCATGATTGTAACCTTTGTTAAAATAAACTTATGTTTAAAAAAATAAAAAAATAAAAGTCGCGTAAGGCGAAATTACAACATTTAGTCAATCTGTCGACCACACAGAATAAAACTGAACGTACTGCATTTTTTTCACACAGACAAAACAGCTTCGTCAATCCACGCGGCAAGGAAGTCGCTCAATTTTCCCGTGCACTACGAAATGAAACTGACATGCAAGAATAGCGAAATAGCGTACTGTATTCTTTTTAACTTTCTGCACTTGTTTCGAATACAACATATCATATTTATATGTTTTTTGGAATCAGGAAATGAT
The DNA here is from genome assembly GCF_037325665.1 of Littorina saxatilis. Classification (NCBI taxonomy): domain Eukaryota; kingdom Metazoa; phylum Mollusca; class Gastropoda; order Littorinimorpha; family Littorinidae; genus Littorina; species Littorina saxatilis. The sequence goes on along the minus strand of NC_090250.1, from coordinate 14,490,518 downwards.
ACGGAATAAGATGAAATCAATTTTGGATCGATTTCTTAAATAATAATCGTAGTACTATTAAACCTATTTTTGTTAATTGTGATCACATTTTAAAAGTAAACATGACATATGTATATATTTTTAGATTCAAATTTTGATGAAGAATACGATGCAATCAATTTTATATCTGTTTGCGAAAAATCGATTTTAATGACAACTTTAATGAGGAAACTCATTAATTAATTTTTAAGCCTCCAAGCTGAAATGCAATACCAGAGTCAGGGCTTTGTCGAAGATAACTTGACTAAAATTTAAACCAAATTGGTTGGAAAATGAGAGCGTGACAGTGCAGCCTCAACTTTCACAAAAAGCCGGATATCACGTTATCAAAGATATTTATCCAAAAACTGAAAAAAAACGTCTGGAGATATAATACTCAGGAACTCTCATGTTAAGTTTCATGAATATCAGTCCAGTGGTTTCTCAGAATCGCGTTATACACACACACACACACACACAACCACACACACACACGCCACACCCTCGTCTCGATTCCCCGTCTATGTTAAAACATTTAGTCAAAACTTGACTAAATGTAACAACAACAATAACACCAACATTATTTGAATGATCTGTGATGGCTTTTTTTTGTTGTTGTTTGTTTTTGCAGGTTTTTAAATTTTTTACTGTCCTGCATCTTATACATGGATAAGACAATGGAAGTGGTAAGCACTTGAAGTCTTCAGTCTATTTTTAAAATGTGATTCACTTTGTCGAATAATAAGAAAATTAACACACAGTAAAACAGCACAAACAAACAGAACCTGCAGCTTTCAACTTCAAACAACAGGTCTCTCATATGAAATCGTTGTAAAAGCTTTACGTGCTTTCGATCTTGTCTCTGTCTGTCTGTCTTGTCTCTGTCTGTCTGTCTGTCTGTCTGTCTGTCTCTGTCTCTGTCTCTGTCTCTGTCTCTCTCTTTCTCTCTCTCTCTCTCTCCTTGTCTCTCTCTCCCCCCCCCTCTCTCTCTCTCTCTCTCTTCCTCTTTCTCTCTCTCTTCTTTTCTCGCTCTCTCTCTCTTCTTTTCTCGCTCTCTCTCTCTCTTTTCTCCCCCCTCACCACCACCACCCCCTCCCCCACACACATACGCACTTACACCTGTACCATATTACGGGTCGTTAATTTAACGTTAAAACGCGCCCTGACGTAGAAAACATTATTTTTACGTTATACGAGTGATAAAGATCAAAAAGACCGGATACATTTTTTTCTCCAAGCACGTTTTGTGCTCCGTTTTTATTCAGCTTGCACAAATGTTTGTGCTGGCTTCCTTTGGCCAATCGAAAATAAATGTGTGTTTTGGGCAAAAACAGCACATTTACAGCCCCTTGGCCCCACCCCACAACTTCCCCCACACCCCTCCACGTAGACGTTAGCTGTCGAATCACACTTAAATGACAAAAACAAAAATCAGCGAGCTACACTCCTAAATTTTAAACCCCAGAGAACCTTTAATTCACTTGGGTGTTTCAGTGGTCTACGATGGAAGGAACAGGTGTGTACATATTATGCTGAAATAAATAAAGAGGCTTTAAAATGAATGCAAAACCGAAGAAGAAACGGTTAACGAGAAGTTCGTATTGGATACGCTCTTTTGCGTAGATGCGAAGAATACGAGAGAGGTTTAGTGCATAGCGCGTGTCAATTACGCAGGCGCGAGATTTCAGACAGACTGTTATCGGGAACGTTCTTTTGCTTCTTGATTATCTTTTTCAAGAGTTTTCGTGACTCTTTTGTACTGACATTGTTCAGTGCAATTCATAGGCAGTGCGGGATGGTGATGTTCTGGAGTTGCGTTAATGATATACGATACCGATGCACACACAGCCTAGCGGTGGTGGGGACCTTACGAGTAATTTTTTCCTGCTAATTTGACACACAACAAAAACACCGAACTTCGTTCTCGAAATTCTTTGTCATTTCTTCCTTCCAATGTTACTCTGTTCGTCAGCGGCCTTCATAGTTCAGCGTGATAAATTTCGGCGCTATAGATTGGGTGGTCTTTGTTTCGATTCCCGTTTTGTTTTAATATCTTAAATTTATTGTGCTTTCTTTTTTCTCTCTGATCTTCGTGTGTATTTGGTTTTATCTGAGTCTCTGAGAGGGATTTTGTTTTAAAGTTATCTCCATCTTACACTTTCGTGTGTGAGTGGCTTACGGTATTTGATTGAATCTGAGCCGGCGGGAGATATGCCCCCCCCCCCCCCCCCCCCCCACCCCCCCTTACATTTGTGTGTGTAAATGGATACGGGTACGTATTTGTTTGGATATCAGTAAGTGCCGGGCATGCAGTATCAATTCATAAAAGGCGTATCCAGCTTCTGAGAGTCGTTTCTGAGAATCGTGGGGATTCTACTGGTAGCTCAATACTCTATGAGTTCATTTCGTGTTTCGTGTAAATCATTCTCCGCCTCTTCGTCGTCTGTGGGCAGACTGCTCTTGGCATGCAGACTAAAAAAATACCGACTTCTGCACTTAAGGGAGTATAGCCTTCGACAGTTGCGAAAGCAAAAATAATGCAAATTCGACTAATTTGTCGTCTGTGATATTTCATGTAATACACAAAGCTTGTATAGATGCACACGATAAAAAGAAATGGTTGATTATCTGCGTCATGTGTATATGTAATCTTCCATCGACATCTGCTCCTGTGCGCGAACACGGGATTGTACTCGGTTTCATGTATCAAACCATAGGGGTCTATCTTCTGAATAAATGAAGAAGGCAATCGGAATTTATGTCAGGCAACGTCCATTATAAAGATAATCAACTAATAACGTATTATTTTGCACCCACACACACACACACACACACACACACACACCCATACACGCACCACCCCCTCACACCCGTCCCACTTTTCCATCACTGTGAAACTATTCATCATCCAAAATGTCACATTTGCAGGCCTTTGTAGATTGTTTTGTTGTTGTTGTTGCTGCTTTTGACGGTTTTTGATCATTTCGAGTTCAACGGCCCTGTTGTCGCTATAGAAATGTGACGTCCTGCAGAGACGAAATGTAAATATCGTATTTCTAAAAATGTCTTATTAAAACCAGCGGCTGGGTCCTCGGGGTATTTTCTATCTTCAGAAGTCTATCCTTGGTGCGTCCAGATTAACAACCCACGACTGTTGAATGACTGGAAACGTTGAGAATAGCGAATAATAAGTCGCCTAAAGCTATATCAAAATATTGAGTCAATCTGTCGGCTTTAACATCAAAACTGAACTAAAACGCCTGCCTGAACGTAACCCGCCGACCAAGACAGCGGTGTCGAGCGTCATCGTAACTACAGGGGACTTATTTGCATAACACGGATTTTCATTATTTTTGAATTTAATATTAATTCAAACATCACATATCTATCGATTTTATGAGGCCTAACGGTAACTTGAAGAGAAGAGAAAAACTTCCAAGCACGAAATAAAACTTCTTTGCGAGAAAGTATCAGTATGAACCAAAAACTAAAGGCCTTTAAGTCTACTTTTTTTTCATCTAGAAAAGAAGAGAGAGAGTAGGACGAGACAGAAGGGGAACAAGAGAAGTAGAATTAAAATCAAGTCAAAGAGAGCGAAAGGTAGCGTAGGTTGGGTGGGTCGGGAGGCGGATCAATTAAGGGCGGTAACCAAGGAGTAAAAGAGGAAGAGGAATAAACGAAAACGAACAAAAAATTCAAATTGGATCACCAGACAGACAGAAGGAGGGTTTCTCTGCGAGGAATGAACACTGAAAATCGAGCAGGTTCAGTTCTCTGTCATATGGGGCGGGGATATAGCTCAGTTGGTAGCGCGCTGGATTTGTATTCAGTTGGCCGCTGTCAGCGTGAGTTCGATCCCAGGTTCGGCGGAAATTTATTTCAGAGTCAACTTTGTGTGCAGACTCTCTTCGGTGTCCGCACCCTCCCCCCGTGTACACTACATTGGGTGTGCACGTTAAAGATCCCACGATTGACAAAAGGGTCTTTCCTGGCAAAATTGCTTAGGCACAGTTAATAATTGTCTACCTATACCCGTGTGACTTGGAATAATAGGCCGTGAAAGGTAAATAAGCGCCGAAATGGCTGCAATCTACTGGCCGTATAAAATTTCATCTCACACGGCATCACTGCAGAGCGCCTAGAACTGTACCCACGGAATATGCGCGATATAAGCGTCATTGATTGATTGATTGATTGATATGATCCCCTGTAAGAAAGCGCCCCGAGTGCGCTTACTGCGCAGTGCAAAAGGACTGACTGAAATCAATTGTTTGTGTTTGTTCGTCGTTGTCGAAGATGACCACGGCTCAGGACGGAGCGATGATTGATGCTCCTACCCTCTTTGGTTGAAGGGGAGCGAGGGAGGATGACAGCCAAGGTAAGGGAGGGAGGAGGGGGGGGGGGTATTATGGACAAGAAATCGAAGGGACAAAAAAAAAGTGAAAGGGGGAGGAGAGAGAGGTAAGAGGCAAACAGACCAAGGCAAAAAGAGAAGGGAAGGAGAAGATGTACGAAAGCCAAGAGTCTGAAAAGGGTGGAGGGGGGAGGGGGGATGAGGTTGTATGTGCGTGCGTGTTCATGTGCGTGCGTTTGTGTGAGTGTGTGTTTGTATGTGTGTGTGTGTGTGTGTGTGTGTGTGTGTGTGTGTGTGTGTGTGTGTGTGTGTGTGTGTGTGTACGTGTGTGTGTGTGTGTGACTGAAAAAAGGAAATACCCCAGGGTGCGTTCAAACGCCTTGTCTGCGCATGTCGACGGCTGACTTTTGGTTTGATTTGCACACCCTCTTCCCGTCGTCATCGTTTAGCAGTTGCGCCCCGCAAATTAGACTTCGCCTAACAGATCGTAAAGCTCCTCACGGCCATCCTGAACTCAGGTCAAAATGAGTTCGGGTCATTCTCTCCCTGACAGGATGCCTTGAGTTTCCTTGTCTGGCAAGGAAACTGATTTTTTTCAAAAACATATTTAGAGCTTTTTGTAATGTGTTAGATTCGCGATCGTCGATAATGATTTTTCATTGTGTTTTGTAATCTTTAAATTACAGAGGAATTTTTTATTCAGACAGTTTCAAGCGAGCTATTTTTTGCGGATGTATTTACTGTGCAAACAACTCTAAATATGGCAAAAGTGGTTCCGGGGCTCGCTAGAGCAGACGATTTTTTTTGTAACGAGTTGACAGTGATGCAACCATATATCACGGTCTCCTTCGGGCAGCAGTCCCAAAATTTCGACTTGTTTTGACCTTAGAACGATGTCTTCATCATAACTGTGAAGAACAGAACGGAGATCACTGTCGAAGTCGGCCAATCTGCAATAATTTTCCTCTCGCGAACACTGATCACAGGCGAAGGTGTCGTCCACTGGACTACTACTATCACAGAAAGACTACAAGGTACGTCACTCACCTTCGAGTCTTCTGTGTTCTTGGAGTCGCTTCCTGGGGAAAAATATTGTTCAAGACGGTTTGCCTCTTCCTACAGTCTGTGTAAGGTCAAATAAATACAGTTGAATGATTGTTTGAACTATATGCACCTTTAGTTTTCAGCTTCCGTTCGCTGCAGGTTGTTTTTAACCATCATTTGGACGAATCTTCGTTTGCGAGCCGCTAATATCCACACCTCGTCTAATTATGCATCCGCACCGAATATGCATACCAGCGCTCATTGGTCTAAAACATATGTAAATATTGTGCGGCAAAGGGAAGCTACCCACGGGAGTTTTCACTTTCGGTATCAGTGAAGAACCGTTTGCCACTTCATTCAAAATGAGGAAAACGTTTCAGTCGACCAATGAAAATAATCATCGAATATCCTCTTATTAACCAA
>NC_090250.1:14424679-14479679 GCF_037325665.1 Littorina saxatilis | reverse complement strand
AAACAATTTCATCTTATTCCTTGTCTGTCCCTGATTCCAAAAACATATAGATATGATATGTTTGGATTAAAAACAAACTCAGTAATCTAAAAAGAATACACATACAGAAAAGCGTGTTATCCTGCTCAGCGCGACCACTACCGCACTATTCTGCATGGCTTGTCGATTTCACTGCCTTTGCCACGAGCAGTGGACTGACGAAACTACGAGTATGTGGTCTTGGAAAAAAAGCAGTGCGTTCAGTTTCATTCTGTGAGTTCGACAGCTTGACTAAAATTAATGTTGTTATTTCGCCTTACGCGACTTGTTTTTCTCTTCTTTTGGGCGGTGAGCATCCTTCTTCATAGCTAATTTTTTTTTCTTACTCAAATTCTTATATTTCCAATTAAATAATAAATAAACAAATATCATATCAATTATAACCTTATTTAAAGAAAGAAAAAAAATACCAGAGGTTAGTTTGAGCTAATTGGATGACAAAGTAGTGCCATCAAAGCGCGTAAACACGTTTAATTATAGGCATATCTACATGCAACCATCCATGACATTTCACGCCTTGAGCTAACCTGTTCAGCAGAAGACTACCGTTATCCATGCACGGAAAGAGAAACGAGTACACAACTTATGAAAACAAAAAAGTCATGTACTTCTTTACATTGTCAATTGTATGTCTCCTCTCTTTCTCTCTCTCTCTCTGTCTGCCTCTGGCTGTCTGTCTGTCTGTCTGTCTGTCTCTCTCTCTCTATCTCTCTCTCTTCTTATCTATCTCTCTCTCTCTTTCTCTCTTCGTCTATATCCCCCCTCTCTCACTCTCTTGTTTTCCTATCTCTCTCTGTCTCTGTCTCTGTTTGTATCTCTTTGTCTCTATCCCTCTCTCTCTCTCTCTGTCTCGTTGTATCTATCCCCCCTCTCTGTCTGTCTGTCTGTCTGTCTGTCTGTCTCTCTCTCTCTCTCTCTCTCTCTCTCTCTCTCTCTCTCTCTCTCTCTCTCTCCCTCTCCCTCTCCCTCTCTCTCTCTCTTCTTTTGGCCACGTTTTCTAATTTGGAAAATCCTTTCAGCACACAAAAACGGTTTTGGCACATCATATTCTTTTTCTCTTCTTTGTGTACACCGCATGCAGCACGTGCGTGTGCGTGTTCAACTCATGCTCACTTCCGAAACGAATGAAAAGCTCGTTGAAATCACCAAAAAGGAAAGACCCGGATTAGAAAACACGAGGAGGGACGATGGGAAGGTTCGGAGCGTAAACAGCGAAACCTCCCCAGTGATTATGAAGCGTATCATAAAGGTGCAGAGAGTGTGAAGATTACACAGGTGCAACTTTACAGTAGAATATATTGCAGGGAGTAACGATTGATAGTTTTGCTCGTCAGTGGAAGAGTGTGTTGAAGGTGGTGGCAAAGTTGTGAGGTGGGTGTGGGGTGGGGGGGGGGGGGGGGTAAAGGGAGATGGGATTGGAGAAGGAAGGAGGAGAAGTAAAGAGAGTTTATTCATGAAACAAATGAGGGGAACATGCAAAAAAGAAAGGTCTGTGCTAGTCGCTGGCAATTATGTATCCAGAATCCAATCCCGTTTCAGGTGAGACACGTGCAAGATGCGCGTATGTTCGTGTGCATAGGTGTGAGTGAGTGGGTGAATGAGTGAGTGAGGGAGTGAGTGAGCGTGTGTGTGTGTGTGTGTGTGTGTGCTTGTGTGTGTGTGCTTGTGTATGTGTCGGGGCAGGGACAGGGACAGGGGTAGGGACAGGGACAGGGGTAGGGACAGGGACAGGGGTAGGGACAGGGACAGGGACAGGGACAGGGACAGGGACAGGGGCAGGGACAGGGACAGGGGTAGGGACAGGGACAGGGGTAGGGACAGGGGCAGGGGTAGGGACAGGGACAGGGGTAGGGACAGGGACAGGGACAGGGGTAGGGACAGGGACAGGGGTAGGGACAGGGACAGGGGTAGGGACAGGGGCAGGGGTAGGGACAGGGACAGGGGTAGGGACAGGGACAGGGACAGGGACAGGGACAGGGGCAGGGACAGGGACAGGGGTAGGGACAGGGGCAGGGGTAGGGACAGGGACAGGGGTAGGGACAGGGACAGGGGTAGGGACAGGGGTAGGGACAGGGGTAGGGACAGGGGTAGGGACAGGGACAGGGACAGGGGTAGGGACAGGGACAGGGGTAGGGACAGGGACAGGGGTAGGGACAGGGACAGGGGTAGGGACAGGGGTAGGGACAGGGACAGGGACAGGGGTGGGGACAGGGGTAGGGACAGGGGTAGGGACAGGGACAGGGGTAGGGACAGGGGCAGGGGTAGGGACAGGGGTAGGGACAGGGACAGGGACAGGGGTAGGGACAGGGGCAGGGGTAGGGACAGGGACAGGGGTAGGGACAGGGGCAGGGGTAGGGACAGGGACAGGGGTAGGGACAGGGGCAGGGACAAAGACAGGGACAGGGGTAGGGACAGGGACAGGGACAGGGGCAGGGGTAGGGACAGGGGCAGGGGTAGGGACAGGGACAGGGACAGGGACAGGGGTAGGGACAGGGACAGGGACAGGGGTAGGGGTAGGGACAGGGGTAGGGACAGGGGCAGGGGTAGGGACAGGGACAGGGGTAGGGACAGGGACAGGGACAGGGACAGGGACAGGGGTAGGGACAGGGACAGGGGCAGGGGTAGGGACAGGGGTAGGGACAGGGACAGGGACAGGGACAGGGACAGGGGTAGGGACAGGGACAGGGACAGGGGTAGGGACAGGGACAGGGACAGGGGCAGGGGTAGGGACAGGGGCAGGGACAGGGACAGGGACAGGGACAGGGACAGGGACAGGGGTAGGGACAGGGGCAGGGGTAGGGACAGGGACAGGGGTAGGGACAGGGACAGGGGTAGGGACAGGGACAGGGGTAGGGACAGGGACAGGGGTAGGGACAGGGGCAGGGGTAGGGACAGGGACAGGGGTAGGGACAGGGACAGGGACAGGGACAGGGACAGGGACAGGGGTAGGGACAGGGGCAGGGGTAGGGACAGGGACAGGGGTAGGGACAGGGACAGGGACAGGGACAGGGGTAGGGACAGGGACAGGGGTAGGGACAGGGGTAAGGGTAGGGACAGGGGTAGGGACAGGGACAGGGGCAGGGGTAGGGACAGGGGCAGGGGTAGGGACAGGGACAGGGGTAGGGACAGGGGCAGGGGTAGGGACAGGGACAGGGGTAGGGACAGGGGTAGGGGTAGGGACAGGGGCAGGGGTAGGGACAGGGGCAGGGGTAGGGACAGGGACAGGGGTAGGGACAGGGGCAGGGGTAGGGACAGGGACAGGGGTAGGGACAGGGGTAGGGGTAGGGACAGAGGTAGGGACAGGGACAGGGACAGGGACAGGGACAGGGGTAGGGACAGGGGCAGGGGTAGGGACAGGGGTAGGGACAGGGACAGGGACAGGGACAGGGACAGGGACAGGGACAGGGGTAGGGACAGGGACAGGGACAGGGGTAGGGACAGGGGTAGGGGTAGGGACAGGGGTAGGGACAGGGGCAGGGGTAGGGACAGGGACAGGGACAGGGGTAGGGACAGGGACAGGGACAGGGGTAGGGACAGGGACAGGGGTAGGGGTAGGGACAGGGACAGGGGTAGGGGTAGGGACAGGGGCAGGGGCAGGGACAGGGGCAGGGGTAGGGACAGGGGTAGGGACAGGGACAGGGGTAGGGACAGGGGCAGGGGTAGGGACAGGGACAGGGGTAGGGACAGGGGTAGGGACAGGGACAGGGGTAGGGACAGGGACAGGGGTAGGGACAGGGACAGGGACAGGGGTAGGGACAGGGGTAGGGACAGGGGCAGGGACAGGGGTAGGGACAGGGGCAGGGGTAGGGACAGGGACAGGGGTAGGGGTAGGGACAGGGACAGGGACAGGGGTAGGGACAGGGACAGGGGCAGGGGTAGGGACAGGGACAGGGACAGGGGTAGGGACAGGGACAGGGGTAGGGGTAGGGACAGGGGCAGGGGCAGGGACAGGGGTAGGGACAGGGGCAGGGGTAGGGACAGGGACAGGGGTAGGGACAGGGGTAGGGACAGGGACAGGGACAGGGGTAGGGACAGGGGCAGGGGTAGGGACAGGGGCAGGGGTAGGGACAGGGACAGGGACAGGGACAGGGGTAGGGACAGGGGCAGGGGTAGGGACAGGGGCAGGGGTAGGGACAGGGACAGGGACAGGGACAGGGGTAGGGACAGGGGCAGGGGTAGGGACAGGGGTAGGGACAGGGGCAGGGGTAGGGACAGGGACAGGGGTAGGGACAGGGGCAGGGGTAGGGACAGGGGTAGGGACAGGGACAGGGACAGGGGTAGGGACAGGGGCAGGGGTAGGGACAGGGACAGGGGTAGGGACAGGGGCAGGGGTAGGGACAGGGACAGGGGTAGGGACAGGGGCAGGGGTAGGGACAGGGGCAGGGGTAGGGACAGGGACAGGGGCAGGGCTAGGGACAGGGGTAGGGACAGGGGTAGGGACAGGGGCAGGGGTAGGGACAGGGGCAGGGGTAGGGACAGGGACAGGGGTAGGGACAGGGGCAGGGGTAGGGACAGGGACAGGGGTAGGGACAGGGACAGGGGTAGGGACAGGGGTAGGGGTAGGGACAGGGACAGGGGTAGGGACAGGGGCAGGGGTAGGGACAGGGACAGGGGTAGGGACAGGGGCAGGGGTAGGGACAGGGGTAGGGACAGGGGCAGGGGTAGGGACAGGGGTAGGGACAGGGGCAGGGGTAGGGACAGGGACAGGGGTAGGGACAGGGGCAGGGGTAGGGACAGGGGTAGGGACAGGGACAGGGACAGGGGTAGGGACAGGGGCAGGGGTAGGGACAGGGACAGGGGTAGGGACAGGGGCAGGGGTAGGGACAGGGACAGGGGTAGGGACAGGGGCAGGGGTAGGGACAGGGGTAGGGACAGGGACAGGGACAGGGGTAGGGACAGGGGCAGGGGTAGGGACAGGGACAGGGGTAGGGACAGGGGCAGGGGTAGGGACAGGGGTAGGGACAGGGGCAGGGGTAGGGACAGGGGCAGGGGTAGGGACAGGGACAGGGGTAGGGACAGGGGCAGGGGTAGGGACAGGGGCAGGGGTAGGGACAGGGGTAGGGACAGGGGTAGGGACAGGGGCAGGGGTAGGGACAGGGGTAGGGACAGGGGCAGGGGTAGGGACAGGGGCAGGGACAGGGACAGGGGTAGGGACAGGGGCAGGGGTAGGGACAGGGGTAGGGACAGGGACAGGGGTAGGGACAGGGACATGGACATGGACAGGGACAGGGACAGGGACATGGACAGGGACATGGACAGGGACATGGACAGGGACAGGGACAGGGACAGGGACATGGACATGGACAGGGGCAGGGGTAGGGACAGGGACAGGGGCAGGGGTAGGGACAGGGGTAGGGGCAGGGACAGGGACAGGGACAGGGACAGGGGTAGGGACAGGGACAGGGACAGGGACAGGGGTAGGGACAGGGGCAGGGGTAGGGACAGGGGCAGGGGTAGGGACAGGGACAGGGGTAGGGACAGGGGCAGGGGTAGGGACAGGGACAGGGGTAGGGACAGGGACAGGGGTAGGGACAGGGGCAGGGGTAGGGACAGGGGCAGGGGTAGGGACAGGGACAGGGGTAGGGACAGGGACAGGGGTAGGGACAGGGACAGGGGTAGGGACAGGGACAGGGACAGGGACAGGGACAGGGGTAGGGACAGGGACAGGGGTAGGGACAGGGGCAGGGGTAGGGACAGGGGCAGGGGTAGGGACAGGGGCAGGGGTAGGGACAGGGACAGGGGTAGGGACAGGGGCAGGGGTAGGGACAGGGACAGGGGTAGGGACAGGGGCAGGGGTAGGGACAGGGGCAGGGGTAGGGACAGGGACAGGGGTAGGGACAGGGACAGGGGCAGGGGTAGGGACAGGGGCAGGGACAGGGGTAGGGACAGGGGCAGGGGTAGGGACAGGGACAGGGGTAGGGACAGGGGCAGGGACAGGGGTAGGGACAGGGGCAGGGGTAGGGACAGGGACAGGGGTAGGGACAGGGGCAGGGGTAGGGACAGGGGCAGGGGTAGGGACAGGGACAGGGGTAGGGACAGGGGCAGGGGTAGGGACAGGGGCAGGGACAGGGGTAGGGACAGGGGCAGGGGTAGGGACAGGGACAGGGGTAGGGACAGGGGCAGGGGTAGGGACAGGGGCAGGGGTAGGGACAGGGACAGGGGTAGGGACAGGGACAGGGGCAGGGGTAGGGACAGGGGCAGGGGTAGGGACAGGGGCAGGGGTAGGGACATGGGCAGGGGTAGGGACAGGGACAGGGGTAGGGACAGGGGCAGGGGTAGGGACAGGGGTAGGGGTAGGGACATGGGCAGGGGTAGGGACAGGGACAGGGGTAGGGACAGGGGCAGGGGTAGGGACAGGGACAGGGGTAGGGACAGGGGCAGGGGTAGGGACAGGGACAGGGACAGGGACAGGGACAGGGGCAGGGGTAGGGACAGGGGCAGGGGTAGGGACAGGGGCAGGGGTAGGGACAGGGACAGGGGTAGGGACAGGGACAGGGGTAGGGACAGGGACAGGGGTAGGGACAGGGGCAGGGGTAGGGACAGGGGCAGGGGTAGGGACAGGGACAGGGGTAGGGACAGGGACAGGGGTAGGGACAGGGGCAGGGGTAGGGACAGGGACAGGGGTAGGGACAGGGACAGGGGTAGGGACAGGGACAGGGGTAGGGACAGGGGCAGGGGTAGGGACAGGGACAGGGGTAGGGACAGGGGCAGGGGTAGGGACAGGGGCAGGGGTAGGGACAGGGACAGGGGTAGGGACAGGGACAGGGGTAGGGACAGGGACAGGGGTAGGGACAGGGGTAGGGACAGGGACAGGGGTAGGGACAGGGGCAGGGGTAGGGACAGGGACAGGGGTAGGGACAGGGGCAGGGGTAGGGACAGGGGCAGGGGTAGGGACAGGGACAGGGGTAGGGACAGGGGCAGGGGTAGGGACAGGGGTAGGGACAGGGACAGGGGCAGGGGTAGGGACAGGGGCAGGGGTAGGGACAGGGGTAGGGACAGGGACAGGGGCAGGGGCAGGGGTAGGGACAGGGGTAGGGACAGGGACAGGGGTAGGGACATGGACAGGGACAGGGGCAGGGACAGGGGCAGGGGCAGGGACAGGGGTAGGGACAGGGACAGGGGCAGGGGCAGGGACAGAGACAGGGACGGACAGGGACAGGGACAGATAATCTGAGACCGGCAAACAATCAGACATGAAGACTAACAAACGGAAAAGAAGAAGTAGGTTGCGATTATTTACGCAAGACACATTGCGTTTTATGACTGACCCTCCATGCAATCGCCCCATATCCCTTCCCACTTTTGTTCCCTGTCACTCTCCTTATTTCCCTTCCTAATTCCATTTCCCCGCCTTAAGATGGGTAACTTCCTTCTCGTATGTACAAGATCATGTACACCTCGAAAGAGGTCACCAGGCTTTTACAAAGGAGACGAGCAACCTTCCACTTTTTTAGAGGGATACTATTCATCTTACCGTGTTTGTATGAGTTTCTGGCGAATTTGAAGAATTTGAAGAATTTGGGGATCCAGTATACCGTAATGAAGACGCGGCAGATTTGCTCGAGAAAAAACCCCACAAGTCTGCTACTTAATCAAGTCAAAGTGATTGAATGAGCATCCAGGCGCTGCTTCTCTCCTGTGCTGAAGTTTAAACTTAGTTTAAAAATAGTGCGGAGCTGGTTTACGTCAGTTGCGCCACTGGGGACCCAGCGGCCCTGGTAACTGACAATATTGAGTCGCGTTAACGCTGTCAAGGGAAATAGCCAAATTCTCACACAAGAGTGCACTTTCTATTGCATGTTACATGTGTGTACTTGTTTTGCAAATTAAGACAGTCTTGCTGCATGTTACCATTATTTCAAACCCTGAACCTCATTGCATAACTTTCAAAGCGATCTGAGAGCGTGTTCCCTTAAAATATGTTTATCTAAAACCGGCCGTTCCATCCGACCGACCCAACTTGTGGGCGACTTCAAACCGTTGAGAAAAAACCTTGTGATGGTGTTTTCAACCTACACACAGCTTGGGGCCTCAAGCTTGAATGTAGTCCTATTGTACAAACTGCTTGAACTTTTAGGACCAAACACTTGAATGTAGTCCTATTGTACAAACTGCTTGAACTTTTAGGACCAAACACTTGAATGTAGTCCTATTGTACAAACTGCTTGAACTTGCAGGACCAAACACTTGAATGTAGTCCTATTGTACAAACTGCTTGAACTTTTAGGACCAAACACTTGAATGTAGTCCTATTGTACAAACTGCTTGAACTTTTAGGACCAAACACTTGAATGTAGTCCTATTGTACAAACTGCTTGAACTTGTAGGACCAAACACTTGAATGTAGTCCTATTGTACAAACTGCTTGAACTTTTAGGACCAAACACTTGAATGTAGTCCTATTGTACAAACTGCTTTAACTTGTAGGACCAAACACTTGAATGTAGTCCTATTGTACAAACTGCTTTAACTTTTAGGTCCAAACACTTGAATGTAGTTCTATTGTACAAACTGCTTTAACTTTTAGGACCAAACACTTGAATGTAGTCCTATTGTACAAACTGCTTTAACTTTTAGGACCAAACACTTGAATGTAGTCCTATTGTACAAACTGCTTGAACTTTTAGGTCCAAACACTTGAATGTAGTCCTATTGTACAAACTGCTTGAACTTCTAGGACCAAACACTTGAATGTAGTCCTATTGTACAAACTGCTTGAACTTTTAGGTCCAAACACTTGAATGTAGTCCTATTGTACAAACTGCTTGAACTTTTAGGTCCAAACACTTGAATGTAGTCCTATTGTACAAACTGCTTGAACTTTTAGGTCCAAACACTTGAATGTAGTCCTATTGTACAAACTGCTTGAACTTTTAGGACCAAACACTTCAATTAAGTGTTTTAAAAACAACTTTGGGTTCTAAAGGCTAGATTCTAGTAATTTTCTACTTACAGTTTTTGGGTTTTAGGACCACACGCTTGAATGTAGCGCTTTTGCAGAAACAGCTTTTGGTTTTAGGACCAAACGCTGGGATGTAGCGCTTTTCTATAAACAGCTTGGGTTTCAGGACCTAAAGCTTGAATGTAGTTGCTTTCAAGACCAAACGTGTGAATCTAGTGCTTTTGTGTCAAACAGCTTTGGGGTCAAAGACCAACATCTTGTGAACACCTCCAACTTATTGTTCCAGGACCAAAGGCTTTGAATCATCAAGGAAAACGTGCTCTGAGCAGGAAGGCAGCTTTAAAGGTCCTTGTCTACATTTTTATACCGAAATCGCCATTTGACCATTAAAATGCAGTCTATTATCTACAAGTATCAACAATACACCCCCTTTCGATCAGGAAAGACGAAGCCAGTGCAGCCGTTTGAAAATTCATTGTAGTATTCCAGCGTAGTACTCATAGTAGGATATCCTTATTTGGAAAATGCCAAGCGCAAAACTCCTCTCAAATCCCGTGCATTTCGTGCGTTTAAAAAAAAAGCGTGGACAGCGCTCCAGTGTCAAACTGTTGCTGCACTTGTTTGGGCGTGGCTATAAGCACAGTGACATGAATTTGATTGGTCAGTATTTTTAGGCAAAGCACATGTTCTCAGCAAACAGAAAACAAAATATTGAAAGCGTGAGTCACGCTACCCAAAAATAAAATCTTTTTTTACATATATATTTTTTTCTATAACTTTTTTTCCCCATGGTTCATTCATCATCTGACATAACTTTTTAGCGAAATCTAACCATAAGATTATTGAAAAAAAAGCAAAAATGTAGACGACCACCTTTAAATAACCCCCTCCTCTTGAATGACTCTATTCATCCCAGTGGTTATGATCCCCCGGGAGAGTGAAGCGATGTGCACGGGGCATTATTATGAAGAAACTCATCTCCATTGCCGCGTTTTACAGGTTCGCTGTGACAGTGATGAACGAGAACCGCTCTTATTTGCTCCCCTCCCTCTCCACCCTCCATGTTCAACCCCAAGCTGCAGTTAGTAGCCTCCCTTGTCAACTCTTCAACGTCGCAGACCGTTTATTAGCGCCCTTTTTCAACTCGCTGCGAGAAGGCGACACAATGTGCAAGTTGTTGCGGCAGTTTTCCACCCTAACGAAGACTAGTGTAGTGGTAAGGTTGTATTTGATGCGGAGTTGTCATTTTCTGTTTGTCCGCCTGTTCCTCTGTCTCTAAATCTTTCAAGTTCTGTATATCTCTCTCTCTCTCACTCTCTCTCTCTCTCTGTATTAGTCCCTCCCTGTCCGTTTATCTCTCCGCTCAGTGTGTGTATGTGTGTGTGTGCCAGTGCAATGCATGCGCACGTGTGAGCGTGTATGTGTGTGTCTGCGTGCGAGCGTGTATGCGTGCGTGTGTGCGCTCGTGCGTGCACACATGTTGATGTACAACTTCAAAGCTCTGGCCCACATCGTCATGCGCGGGCAGTACACAGCAAACTTCTGAATTACAGCGACATCAGACAGTTTTACCAACACACCTTTGACTGTACTGTGACTTGTATCGTGCCATGGACAAGGCAGAACAAGCACACAGGGCACAAAGAAACCAAGTTATCAAAGTTGACATTATGCAGGGGAGGTGGTGGGAGATGGGGGTGGGGTGCAGGAGGGAGAGCGGGGCGAGGGGAATGGAGGGGGGGGGGTGTCTTTTTACGGGTACATCAAAGAAATGGTGTGAACCTTGACATTCAAATGTAACTGCAACACTAACGTCCGTATTGCAGTGGCCCTGGACGTCGCAGCAAGACGAACGATATCTTTGATTCAATATACAGTCATGTTGCAGAATAAATTAATTTCCGACTAACAAAAGTCATCATTGGCCCAATGATTCTGTATATTCGACCAGCGGAAAGCAAGCGAAAATCACATTACAACATTGACTTTACACAAAAGCTAACTTTAAAAAAATATCTCTTGATGATGCAGTTTAGTAATGATGATCTTTGCTTCAAATCTTCGGCAAGGCTCCGGATTTAGGTAATTGTGAAATATATTGGAGGTAATTGTGAGGCATGGTAGAGTATGTGCAGTTAAACAACTAACCAACAAACCAACCAATCAACTCTGTGTCCGCAACAGAGGGATGTTCTAGTGAATGTTTTGTGTTGTAAATCATTAAGTGTTCACGAAAGTAATTGTTGTTGTTGCCGTTGTTCTTGTTCTTTTTACATTTAGTCAAGTTTTGACTAAATGTTTTAACGTAGAGGGGGGAATCGAGACGAGGGTCGTGGTGTATGTGCGTGTGTGTGTGTGTCTGTCTGTGTGTGTGTAGAGCGATTCAGACTAAACTACTGGACCGATCTTTATGAAATTTGACATGAGAGTTCCTGGGTATGAAATCCCCGAACGTTTTTTTCATTTTTTTGATAAATGTCTTTGATGACGTCATATCCGGCTTTTCGTGAAAGTTGAGGCGGCACTGTCACGCCCTCATTTTTCAACCAAATTGGTTGAAATTTTGGTCAAGTAATCTTTGACGAAGCCCGGACTTCGGTATTGCATTTCAGCTTGGTGGCTTAAAAATTAATTAATGACTTTGGTCATTAAAAATCTGAAAATTGTAAAAAAAAAAAAAAATTTATAAAACGATCTAAATTTACGTTTATCTTATTCTCCATCATTTTCTGATTCCAAAAACATATAAATATGTTATATTTGGATTAAAAACAAGCTCTGAAAATTAAATATATACAAATTATTATCAAAATTAAATTGTCGAAATCAATTTAAAAACACTTTCATCTTATTCCTTGTCGGTTCCTGATTCCAAAAACATATAGATATGATATGTTTGGATTAAAAACACGCTCAGAAAGTTAAAACAAAGAGAGGTACAGAAAAGCGTGCTATCCTTCTTAGCGCAACTACTACCCCGCTCTTCTTGTCAATTTCATTGCCTTTGCCATGAGCGGTGGACTGACGATGCTACGAGTACACGGTCTTGCTGAAAAATGGCATTGCGTTCAGTTTCATTCTGTGAGTTCGACAGCTACTTGACTAAATGTTGTATTTTCGCCTTACGCGACTTGTTCTTTTTCTTGTTGTCGTCGTCGTTGTTGTTTCTATTTTTAACTTTTCTTTGTATAGTGGTTATACTTCTCTGACCAATATTGTCAAAACCACGAACGTATCCCACTTTAGTATGCCTCTAGCTGTCTTTGAAACTTTGAATAGCACAGTACTGTCCTGCAATGAGCGGCTCAGATAATACTCAATTTTCTTAAACTTAAAAGGGCTCACCGCTTTAGAACCTTGCCCTAAAGTGTCAAACCTTACACAGAGTTGGTGTCAAATTATTGAGAAAGAGGACATAACTCATCAAGTTTCAAGTCTTACATAGTCTCGAAGGTCAAATTATTCAGAAGAAAAAAACATAACTCATGACTACGGACTGGCATAATCAATAACATCACAGGCGCATTGAGGTGTGTCAGAAGACGAAAGAGAGGTGAGATGGAGGTGTTCGGCTAAGGGTAGGGGTTGAGGCTGGCGGACAGGGAGGGGGACTGGAAAAAGAGGAGACGGAGGGGGGGAGGAAGGCGAGGAGTGGGAGACGGAGGGGGAGGATGGATGGATTAGAGGGAGGAGGAGGAGACGAAAGAGAAGGAGAGATGCTGAGTGAGGGAGGAGGAGGAGGAGACGAAAGAGGAGAAGGGATGGTGAATGTGGGGGAAACGAATGAGAAGGAGGATGGAATGTAGGAGACGGTGGAAGAAGAGCAGGAGAAGGGTGACGGAGTGGGGGGGGGGCGAATGTAGAGGAGGATGAAACACAGGAGTGGTTGAAGAGCAAACAAGGAAAGAGGATGGAGGAGGAAGAGACACAGGAGTGGTGGAAGATGAGACGAAGATAGAGGATGGAGGAGGAAGAGACACAGGAGTGGTGGAAGATGAGACGAAGATAGAGGATGGAGGAGGATGAGACACAGGAGTGGTGGAAGATGAGACGAAGATAGAGGATGGAGGAGGAAGAGACACAGGAATGGTGGAAGATGAGACGAAGATAGAGGATGGAGGAGGAAAAGACACAGGAGTGGTGGAAGATGAGACGAAGATAGAGGATGGAGGAGGAAAAGACACAGGAATGGTGGAAGATGAGACGAAGATAGAGGATGGAGGAGGAAGAGACACAGGAGTGGTGGAAGATGAGACGAAGATAGAGGATGGAGGAGGAAGAGACACAGGAGTGGTGGAAGATGAGACGAAGATAGAGGATGGAGGAGGAAGAGACACAGGAGTGGTGGAAGATGAGACGAAGATAGAGGATGGAGGAGGTTGAGACACAGGAGTGGTGGAAGATGAGACGAAGATAGAGGATGGAGGAGGAAGAGACACAGGAGTGGTGGAAGATGAGACGAAGATAGAGGATGGAGGAGGTTGAGACACAGGAGTGGTGGAAGATGAGACGAAGATAGAGGATGGAGGAGGAAGAGACACAGGAGTGGTGGAAGATGAAACGAAGATAGAGGATGGAGGAGGATGAGACACAGGAGTGGTGGAAGATGAGACGAAGATAGAGGATGGAGGAGGAAGAGACACAGGAGTGGTGGAAGATGAGACGAAGATAGAGGATGGAGGAGGAAGAGACACAGGAGTGGTGGAAGAGGAAACGAAGAAAGAGGATGGAGTAGGAAGAAGGGGAGCAGTACAAGATTGGACGAGGAGGGAGAAGAGGTCGATCAGAAAAAAAAGTAGGCCGGGGGAGGGGAGAGGGTGGTATTGAAGAGGAGAAGCGATTCACTCCTGATTCGAATAGAAGTGACACAACACCAGATGGGGTAAGATGATAATGGGGAGGAAATAGAGACTGTGAATTTTAATGAAGAACGTGAACTGAAGAGGGGGAGAGATGAAAGCAAAAATTCCTATGATTGCAGGAAAAACTGATGGGCATGGATGTCGAATGATCCAAAGGAAGAGGAGAGGAAGAGACTATTTGTAAGAGGAGGTAGAGCAAGTGATTATTGGTGATTGCAGGGAGCACAGAAAGATATGGAACGAGACAGAGACAGAGAAAGAGAGAGGGATAAAGAGAGAGAGAGAGAGAGAGAGAGAGAGAGAGAAAGAAAGACAGACAGAGACAGTTAGAAACAAAGAGAGAGAGACACATAGAAAGAGATACAAAGAGAAAGGGAGACAGAGAGAGACAGAGAGAGAGACAAACAAGGTGAGATTGGACATAAGAGCAAGGAATTATTGCTGATTGCAAAGAAAATAGGGTTGGGGGGGGGGGGGATCAGGGTTGGGGGAGTTGGGGGGGGGGGGGGGAGGTAATATTGACGCAAAAAGACGGGCAAATGCAAGTGGACCGAGTGAAACTGTTTTAGGGAGTTTGTTGGATAAGAACAAAGGGTGACGAGAAGGTAAGAGTTGATGAGTCGATACAATTGATCGATTCTTAATTGTTGTACGCCCTATCAACCGGGAGGGGAAGGGCGGGGGGGGTAAGGGGTGGGGGGGCTGTCAATTGAGAGTTATACAGAAGGTACGAAGAGGGTGCACGAAGGGGGTTGGGAGGGGGGGGGGGGGCAGGGAGGGAGAAGAGTTAAAAGCTCAGTCCTTTCCGTGAAAACAGCTCTGCAGCTTACGACCTCAGACCTCTCCTCCACCGGGACACATACAGGGAACCAACTGCCTGGCTGCGTTCTGTGCAGAGTGGGATTTTCACATTAATTAATTTCTTAAGAATAAAAAATAACACTCAAACACCAAAATGAAATAAATATTTCGGAGTAAAAACTCCTTCTTCAGTAATGGAATCAAAACAAACGATCATTAATTATTAATATTAATTAATTTCTTCAAAGCTTCTGGAGTCAATCTGTGAAATTGTTTCATCATGAAAATCCAACTCAAATGGAGTACACTACATTGGGGTGTACACGTTAAAGATCCCACGATTGACAAAAGGGTCTTTCCTGGCAAAATTGTATGGGCATAGATAAAAAAAAAATTGTCCACCAAAATACCCGTGTGACTTGGAATAATAGGCCGCGGCGTGAAAAGGAGGATATGCGCCGAAATGGCTGCGATCTGCTGGCCGATGTGAATGCGTGATGTATTGTGTAAAAAAAATTCCATCTCACACGGCATAAATAAATCCCTGCGCCTTGAATATGTGCGCGATATAAATTGCATAAAAAAAATTTTTAAATAAAAAAATCCCTGCGCTTATAACTGCACTCACGGAATACGCGCGATATAAGCCTCATATTGATTGATTGATTTCTTGAAAGCCTCTAGAGTCAATCTGTGAAATTGTTTCATCATGAAAATCCAACTCAAATGGAGTTGATTTCTTGAAAGCCTCTAGAGTCAATCTGTGAAATTATTTCATCAAGAAAATCCAACTCAAATGGAAGGATAACCTCATTCCATGTATAAGCCTGGGCAGTTCTAGGGCAGTTGACGAGAAGGACTGCGCCTTTAACTGTTAAGAAGGGATTGGGGCGGGGAGGGAATTATTGCCACTTAGACTAGAAAAGAGGGAAAAGGCTATCGGAATTCGGAGACAAATGAAAGGTCCCATTTATATAAACGTTGGGGAACGCGGTGGCAGTGGAAGAAAATATTGATAATTTTCCTAGAAAAGAAAATAAGAAATTGAAAAAGGCTGTCTTTAACTGCTATAAAGGAAAGATCGAGTGGACGGGGGGTGGAGCAGAATGATGCCGGAATGATGCTCTTGAGAGCAGGGGGCAAGAGAACGGGATGACGAAGAGAGGATGGAAAGCTTCACACGAAAGAGGAAAGAGAAATAAGAGTCTTTTTGACGCTGCGAAAGATAGAGAGCTTTTTGTTGATTGTGGAACTAGAAGAGGAGGAGGGGGAGAAGGGGGTTGCAAGAGGGGGAAGACGGAGCCAGAAGATTTCCCCCCTCCAAATGTTACAATAGGGAGGGCGAAGATTGTAACCGAGAAGGAGGATGACAAAAGACTGAGACGAGCATGTGTAAACGACTCCTGTCTTGTGTTGTGTTGGTGTGTATACAAACAAATCTGTATTGGATGCATTAAAAGACCGCATCAAAGTCAACACTAAGAAGCAGACAAACAGAACAAACTGAGATGTCTGTTCCGGTTTGTGACGCATGTAAGAGCTATTCTGATTGGCTAAGAGCAGGACAGAGACAACGCCCGGAAGGCAGTGACAATAACCGGAAGGCAGTGACAACGGCAGTGGTAGACGATTGGTCAATTTCAAAATACTGGTCCCTGATTGGTTGCAGCGTTGTCTCTGTCGTTGTCTCTGTCCGTTTTGTCTTTGTATTACATTCGGTTCGCCTTAGAGAAAAGAACACTCCCTTTCTCTTCTTCGTTTTCTTGCTCTTCTACTTCTTCTTCTGCGTGTACACACGAACAGGGGATAAGGCTAGGAAGTAGGGTATCTTGAATTGTTGTAGAAGGGAAGTCTTGCTGTTCATTAAAGGCACAATTCTGCCCGTGTAAACAGGTCGGCTTACACTCTCAGATCTGGTCAAGCTTTTTACATGGGGTAAGACTGTCACTCCACTTGGTCCCATACCAAATAATGATGTGCCCAGTGGGAATTTGTGTGTGTTGATTAATTAATTTCGTAAAAGCCAGTGAAAATGAATAATTTAAAAAAAAACTCAACTCACTACAGCCAGCAGTCGGGGTGTTCATTTTTGGTATGTGACCAAGTGGAGGGATGGCCTTACTTATTGTAAAAGCCTGGCCAGACCCGAGATGGTGAGCCACACGAAAAGGAGTGTGCCTTTAATCCAAGCTAAAGGGGCAAGAGTGTTCATTGACAGGGAGAGAAATAGGACAATCGGAGGACGAGGACGTCCAAGTTATTGCAGATTGGACAAGACAGCGTCCGTCAGCGTCAAATCTTCACAGGGATCCCGACAAGGGCCAGACGGGCCGGTGTTTCCAATGTCTTGTAACTACAGCAAAACTGATGTAAACTATCACTGTTATTTGCCTGCCTTCTACCCCCTCCCTTTCAATTCCCTTTTTTTGTATACCAACAGAAAAAGAAATGGAAGAAGAAAACGCAAGAGAAAACGCAACAAGAACTTCTAGTGTTACGGTATTTCTTTACCAACAATTCGTAAGCTGTTGATAGCTGACTTCTTCGGGCTGACTGGAAAGGAAGAAAATGTGAAAGAAGAAAGAGAAGAGGTCAAGTTAAACTTGATCAATTTGGAATGAATTATACTGAATTGCATCTTAATTTGTTTTTCTTTCTGGCTCTTGCCCAGTATAGTTCACAATTAAATGAATAGCATGTTGAAGAGAGAGAGAGAGAGAGAGACAGAGAGAGAGACAGAGAGAGAGAGAGAGAGAGAGAGAGAGAGAGAGAGAGAGAGAGAGAGAGAGAGAGAGAGAGAGAAAAAATTCTCTCGAGACCATACAACGTATATATGCAAACAAAATTCAGCATCTTCAAAGGGTGTCTGGGTCACAATTTTCTTGGCAAAGCTGGACGAAACTTGAGAAGTCCCGAGAGAAAGACAAACTGTATATTTTCAAGGCTATAAGTTTGTCTGGAGATTACACAATGATCTGCATAAATACACGGATAGGTCTCCGGAGGCCAAAAAGACCGCAATCCCTACAGACGCAGTGAGATCCTCGCTATCTGCTTTCGGAAAAGGACAGTCAATATCTTATGGACATGCAGAAAACACATAAAGTTAGCTGAAAGTTACTCAGAGGCTACATCCCCAAAGCCCCGACTGACGAGTTTATTATTCTTATGTAGTGACAGACATGGATGTAATATCATACGAGCCACCATTAGGGATGTAGCATTAATAACCCATGAGCTTCTTCTTCTTCTTCTTCGTTTGTGGGCTGAAACTCCCACGTCCACTCATGTTTTTGCACAAGTGGGTTGTTACGTGTATGTTTTTACCCCGCCATTCAGGCAGCCATACGCCGATTTCGTGGGATAACCCATGAGCAAAACACAGCCTTCTTTTCTGACATATTGATAAAAGAAAAGTCTGCGTTTTCTAACAATTTTGGTGGATTATTTGATGAACACAGTTACACAGATCTAGTCAGGACAAGAGTCTGTTCAAAGTCGGTGGGAAAAGCGACCACAGTCTCTAACGTGCATGCATTTTATACCGTGCATGTGCAAGAAATATTTGCACATTAGAATTACAGACACACCGTAACAGCTCTTGGGAAAGAGATCTGACAAAAACTAAAAGAGCACGGCGTCAGAATGTCTGAAATGTAAGCTCCTTTGAATGTTTCTTTGTGCATATTTGAATATCCACTGCAACATCTGCATTTATTGTCAAAAATGATAAGCACAGAAAACAATTATTAGAGAAGATGTAAGTCATAAGAGAGCAAAGATATAAACATTTTTTGAAGTGGCTTTACCTTGTCTGATAACTTTTGAGTGGGGTGGGGGGGGGGGGTGGGAGGGAGGGTGCGCTGAGGGCTGGGAGATTATTTGGACATTCTTCGTGGAGTTTCTTTTGTCTGTGTTGTATGTGAATATTCGTTTACATTCTATAATATAAGAGTAAACTGTGTGAGAGAGAGAAAGAGAGAGAGAGAGAGAGAGAGAGAGAGAGGGGGGGGGAGAGAGGGGGAGAGAGGGGGGAGAGACAGAGACAGAGAGTGGACGAAAGAGAGAGGGGGGAATAACCACACACACACACACACACACACACGCACACACACACACACACACACACACACACTAACATACACTAACACAAGCACGCACTCACACACACACACACACACGCACACACACACACACACACACACGCACACACACACACACACGCGCGCACACACACACACACACACACACACACACACACACACAGATAGAGATAGACACAGGCAGACAAATAAAGAGCGTGAGAGAGCAAGACAAACATAAAAAGCTATAAATTATTAAGTGAGAATAACTCAAGACAGGCTAACAACAACACGTATACACTAACACTGGAAAGCTCAGTCTACGTTCCTTTCCCTATTCTGCAAGGTGTGCTTGAAAGCGTTAAGCAAAACAGCCCGACGTGTCTGAAGGTTTATGACCGTTGAGGGATGTGAACTGATCGATGTCCTGGGAATTCCTGTCCCTCCTCTCAATCAATTCACCGATGTCTAGAATTTCAAGGCAAAGGACATGAAAGTGCCCTTAAACACGCCTCGGCGAGACGCTCACAACTTATCGGCTGTCAGGGCTGTCTAACGGTAACATCAGTTCTGCTTTTTGCGTGATAGCAGATACAGTAAGAAAGCAACGAGGAGAAGCAGACATGCAAACGGACAGTCACGTTCACACGGCCAGTCAGGAAGCCAGGGAGAACAACATGGTAGAAGTCACGCAAGAGCATAGATACATCTGTCTGAGCATGATGTCTTTTTTATTCCAACTGTCTGTGTGGTTTTTTTGGGTGTTTTTTTACAATTTGAAGTGCAGAAATAAATGATATTTCACCCATGCAGTGTTTGAACATGAGCCCTCCCTTAGGTTCCAGTCACCACAAGAAAGAGAAAATGAATACGAAGAGGAGGAGAAGGAAATAGGGGGAAAACAAAAAGACACAGGAAGAAGAAGAAAAAAAAACGCTAAAAAAAGAACAAAAAAGAAAGCAAGGAAAAAAAGTGAAGATTACAACGCTGGAGATCCTGCAAGACAAGGGCCATTCGTTCATTGATTTCTCCAGAGAGGAAAAGGTGATAAAATGAGCGTTCTCCTCTTCTTTTTTTTTCCTTTCTTTTTTTATCTTCTTTTTTTTACAAAACTGGCTGTGATGGTAAGAAACAAAACTTTTCGCAGCGCGCAACGCTCGCATCTGTTGTGGTCGACCCGTGTCTAATGCTGCCATACGCTGGCCATTCTTCGAGACATAAAGACGCCATCATCGCTCTCAAAGGCCTGGCTGCGAAAGCTACTAGCCCTACAAATCACACCATTTGGGTCGTTAGTTGGACATTCCAACCCATGGACACACCCACCTCTGTCCCATTCCATAGATTGAACTGACTTTTTTTCTTTCTTTTTTTTTTAGGTTTTTGCTTTTTGCTCAGAGGGGTGTAGGTGCCGGGTTTTGGCAGGACTTACAATGCAGAGTTAGCGCCAGCTCACACCGTCACTAAATTCGACAATAGCGAACCTTACAAGACTTGAAACCACTCTTGGCATACGTAAGAAGCCTTGACAGCTTTTCTGTTGTGCACGAATCTTGGAACCCTTTAAAGCTGCAGGTCTCTCTGAGACTATCAGGGGTTATGTGTTTGAAAAAGTTAGGGCTGAGAATCCTGTACATAATTTTGTACAGCGAAGGCGGCCTGAATCCCGACCTAAACTGCTAGCATGCATGACCTTGGCAGCTTCATTCCCCGTTTGACTATTGTGCTGGTAACTTCCTTCCTGTTCGAATCTCCATCAAGGCGTTTATTTTTTCCCTCGATCCCTGTTGAAAATAAAGACTGCTCAACACTGAGAGAGCAAACAGGAAATTACCAGCGCAAAAGTCAAGCGTTGAATGAAGCTGTCAAGGTCATGCGGGCCGTGTAGGTCGGGATTCAGGCCGCCTTCGCTGTCCAGAATTCTGTACAGGATTCTCAGCCCGATCTTTTTCGAACACCTAGCCCCAGATAGTCATAGAGAGACCACAACACCTAGCCCCAGATAGTCATAGAGAGACCACAACACCTAGCCCCAGATAGTCATAGAGAGACCACAACACCTAGCCCCAGATAGTCATAGAGAGACCACAGCACCTAGCCCCAGATAGTCACAGAGAGACCACAACACCTAGCCCCAGATAGTCATAGAGAGACCACAACACCTAGCCCCAGATAGTCATAGAGAGACCACAACACCTAGCCCCAGATAGTCATAGAGAGACCACAGTACCTAGCCCCAGACAGTCATAGAGAGACCACAACACCTAGCCCCAGATAGTCATAGAGAGACCACAACACCTAGCCCCAGATAGTCATAGAGAGACCACAACACCTAGCCCCAGATAGTCATAGAGAGACCACAACACCTAGCCCCAGATAGTCATAGAGAGACCACAGCACCTAGCCCCAGATAGTCATAGAGAGACCACAACACCTAGCCCCAGATAGTCATAGAGAGACCACAGCACCTAGCCCCATATAGTCATAGAGAGACCACAGCACCTAGCCCCAGATAGTCATAGAGAGACCACAACACCTAGCCCCAGATAGTCATAGAGAGACCACAACACCTAGCCCCAGATAGTCATAGAGAGACCACAACACCTAGCCCCAGATAGTCATAAAGAGACCACAGCACCTAGCCCCATATAGTCATAGAGAGACCACAACACCTAGCCCCAGATAGTCATAGAGAGACCACAACACCTAGCCCCAGATAGTCATAGAGAGACCACAACACCTAGCCCCAGATAGGCATAGAGAGACCACAACACCTAGCCCCAGATAGTCATAGAGAGACCACAACACCTAGCCCCAGATAGTCATAGAGAGACCACAGCTTTAAATGTGTTGTAGGTGCCGCGTATCAGCATTTCAATGCACACTCATAGCCGCTAAGGCGTTACACGATCGACAATTGCAAACCTTATAATGCTTGTGTGAAACCACTCTTGTTTTACCTTGGAAGCCTTGGAGGCTGTTCTATTATTCACGAATCTTGGAACCTTGTAACTTGTTCTTGTGATTATTCAAAACCTCCGCACACATATGCACATCTTTATCTCCATTCTTCTTACCCACGTAACTCTTTCTAGACTTTCGCTTAGGTTATATGACGACAGCAACTATTGACGTATTGTAGTAGCAGTGGAGAAACACACTGTGACATTCATAATTAATTTAAAATTGATCAGCGGTGCCTTGAAATCCTTGTTTTGGAAACTGTGCCATCAATAAACTCACGTAAGATGGCCCTGATGTAGCTTTAACACTCATAGACTGGCTTTTAAAAAAAATGTAACACCAAAATGCAAATCAATTTATCAATCAAGATAATCAACCAACTACACAAATAACAAGCAAACAAGCGAACAAACAACTAAACTAAGATTGCTTTAAAACACACGGAAATGTAAATACGCTGTCTGTCGTCTTTTCCAGAGGAACTGAGTTAATTACCCTCCTTCCTGTCAGAATAAAACAGAAGCCGAGTTAACATTGCAAAACAAGTTACTGACTGTGAATTCTGTTCACGCACAAGAGCGTCTAGTGTATTGGTGTAATTAGATTAGTCTGAGTGAAGTGACTTCAGCGCTTCTATGATTAGTGGAAAAGATGTTAGTGCCACTTCCTACCGCCGACAGTCTGGTGCTGTTTAAGAGTAAGTTTACAAACGTAACACAAATGCAAATTATGTTTTCTGTCATTATTATGGACTTATTTGGTTTTTTTGTGTTTTTTTTTGTTTTTTTTTGCTTAACTGTGCGAAGGGTGATATCAGGGCGGTGCTGCTTTGACATTTAACGTGCACCACA
The DNA here is from genome assembly GCF_037325665.1 of Littorina saxatilis. Taxonomy (NCBI): domain Eukaryota; kingdom Metazoa; phylum Mollusca; class Gastropoda; order Littorinimorpha; family Littorinidae; genus Littorina; species Littorina saxatilis. The sequence goes on along the minus strand of NC_090250.1, from coordinate 14,457,178 downwards.
CACAAGACAGAAGTCGCAGCACAGGCTTCATGTCTCACCCAGTCACAAAATTCTGACACCGGACCAACCAGTCCTGGCACTAACCCCATAATGCCAGACGCCAGGCGGAGCAGCCACTAGATTGCCAATTAGGTATGACCCGGCCGGGGTTCGAACCCACGACCTCCCGATCACTGGGCGGACGCCTTACCACTAGGCCACCGTGTTGGGGGGTTTCTACATGTGTTAAATAAACAAAATTGAATTGCTCATGAAATTCCCTGCGAAGTTTACATAATTCGTGTCAATGAGTGCAAGCAATACTGTTACGGTTTATTTATATCTCGATTTCATGTCGACATTTCTGTTCCTAATCAGTTAACTCATAAAACTTCAGATATTTCCGGTCAGCTCTAAAACTGTATGGGTCCATACAGATGTGACCCTGTACACAAGAATATATGGAAACAGTTTACCAACAGCACAAACAACTTGCATCGCAAAAAAGCTAGTTTTCAATGTTGAAGATTATGAAATACATTAAATGCAAACAAAACTACCGTAACAGGAATGACCGTTTGACGATTACTTGTCAAGCATACTGAATGCAGTCAAATGTCTGAAATGTCTCCAACAGTAGCTTGTTTTGCATGAAAGTCCCACTGTTTTAAGGTATGAAAGTCCCACTGTTTTAAGGTAGTCATGCGTGTACGAAACCAACAGTAGCTTGTTTTGCATGAAAGTCCCCCTGTTTTAAGGTAGTCATGCGTGTACGAAACCAACAGTAGCTTGTTTTGCATGAAAGTCCCACTATTTTAAGGTAGTCATGCGTGTACGAAACCAACAGTAGCTTGTTTTGCATGAATGCCCGACTGTTTTAAGGTAGTCATGTGTGTACGAAACCAACAGTAGCTTGTATTGCATGAATGCCCGACTGTTTTAAGGTAGTCAAGCGTGTACGCAACCAAAAGTAGCTTGTATCACCGGTCGACAAGTCGGCAAGCTTGGTTTAAATCATAAACTGATCGATAATCGGATCGATGCGGGCTATGGCCTGACGTCGCCGCGCAGAGCAAGATCAAACAATCGCGAGACCTGCCCAGAGAACGTCCTCCGTCCTTTGATCATGTGCCGCCTCGATTTAATTATCCGCTCTTTGACAAGTAAGGTCAGCGGCTTCTCTCTGTGTGTCCCCAGTAGTGGCTTTTGTGCAAGGTGGAAAGGTATCGGGGGGGGGGTTGGAGGGGGGGAGGGGGGTGTGAGCAGGAGGGATTGAAGTTTCAAAAGATGGAAGAGAAACATTGATTTTGCGTTGTGGTCCAATTTAGCCCAGAACCTGTTTTACCTTGAGGTTGAAGTCATGTAGTACACAGACGAAACATGGTTCAAAGTTGGGTACTGTTAACCGACGATGTTCAAAACTCGGAGCCCAGAGGAAGATCAGTCAGCAAAGCGAATTCAGGATCTCGTGTAACGGAAAAGTATCCTTAGAGGATTATGACTTTATTCAGTTATTCCCCGGAAAAACAGAAATGCTACAGCAAAAACGTTTTTTTTCTGGGGAATAACTGAATAATGTCATCATCTGCCAAAGCATCAGTTTTTTTCCCCGCAGCATAACCTTTACATGTTTTTCCGCGGTATTATTGCGACTAACCTTATCTTCGGAATAAGCTGTGACAGTTTTTCTGCACAAAAATCAACGCTCTTGTAAACAAGCATCGTTTTTTTCCGCAGAATAATGTTTACATTTTTTTCTTCGGCATTATTGCGATTAACCTTTTTTTCGGAATAATCTGTGACAGTTTTTCTGCAGAAATAACTACGCTCTTGTAAAGTAGCGTTTGTATCCGCACCCCCCCTCCCCCCGGCCCCCCCCCCTCGATCCCCGAGATATTATAGCTTGCTCCACAGTTGACCAATCAGAAGGCGTGTGGTCATTCACCACCATTCAACTTCACAATGATGGCTGAGCGTGAACAATTTTTGAAGCAAATCGAACACGAAGTGGACTACTGCGTACGTCTAGGCAAATGTGATAAATGAGTTGCTGACAGGTAAGTGTGTTACCAGCGTAATTTTGTAATTAGCAGTTCCTGCTTTCAGTGTTTTCTGTGTAATTTTGGACGAGTTCATCTTGCAACAGAGGGGGAACTCACGTGCTCCAATATTATGAGCAAGTACAAAATGCCGCGGAAAAAAATGTCAGAAGTTTTTCTGCAGTAAAACAACAGTTTTACCACAGCATTCTTTATTTCAATTTTACCGCAGTGAAATATTTTCCTGCGGAAAAAAACGATGCTTCGGCGGATGATGACATTGTTCAGTTATTCCCCGGAAAAATCGTTTTTGCTGCAGCATTTCTGTTTTCCGGGGAATAACTGAATAAAGTCATAATTCATCATCGCTAAGGATTGAAAAGTCAACCTATTTCTCTCACGAGTTTAAACGAGAAGAGAATTTTATTATATATTTGTCCTCAAATCTACTAACAAGCACATATTTATCAGCAATTCAGTTTTGGGATGCGAATGATGATCGCAAAGAGTTTTGTCTGCGATCGTTGACGTTTGGGAGAAAAACAAACTAACCTCACATAATATGTCTTTGTTTAAAACAAAATCAATGTTTTGAAGACGAAAGTCTTTATCATTCCTTTTGGATTTAATTATCTGCAGTGTGACATGTGATGTGAGCAGGTGCTCTCTGCTTTCTCGGAAATTGGGACATGGGCAAAGTTTAAAAGACAGAAGAGAAATATCGATTTCGAATTGAGGTCCAATAAAGTCCAAACCTGTTTTCCTTGAGGTTAAAGTCTTGTTGTTTAAAAACATAAACAAATCGAATGTAAAAAGCAGAATATAAATACTGTTTTAGCATCATGACCCAATAACACTAAACAGAATGGATACCAAAACAAGCTTACTCAATGTTGCGTAACATGGATGAAAGCGGGAAAAGGTGTTGGGTCTAGGAAATCCGCAACATATTGTCTGAAACTGGTTTTCCCTTTGTGTGGCTCAACCAAGGTGTTTGCGATGTATAATGTTTTTTGAAGGTGTTTAAACTACGATTGGGTGACATGTACAAACAAGAATGGTCCAGTACAGTGGACCGTTATGAATTGTACGCTAAATTTAACTCTGTGCTGCATGTTGAAAGTGATTTGCCCAATATTGATATTTATTGATGTTATAGGGTAGCACTTACAGAGTTCAGACTTGGTGTATTACCAATTAATAACAACCTTTAACGATCCAGTCCTTTTTTGGAATCAAGATATTGTATTTTTTGCGAAAATGTAGCCGAAGATGAACACCACTTGCTCTTATGCTGTTCATTATATTCTGATGTAAGAAAAAGAGTTATAGGAAGCATATGTGTATGTTCTGTGTCCACCATTTTGTAATTTTCAGATGTTAAGAGGTGTCGCCTCATTTCTAAGTTCATTTTTCACGCTATAAAACGTCGAAAACTGCATGCAGAAGCGCTGAAATGTTAGAGATAATACCGTTGTAATTGTAAATGATCATTGGATACCCTGTGAGGGCAAATTCTTAAGACGTGTATGTGTGTAAGTGAAGGTAGTTTTAATCATTTTCCCTAACCTACATCCCCTCTTCTTTGGTTTGTAGATTGACCAATGGCCACAAGTACAATGAACCATCCAAAAGTCAAGTCAAAAATCTCTCTGCCTTAATATTTGGTTGGTCTTCATTAAAGAAGTTTGTATTTTAAATGTATAGATTGATTTTATGTCATGTGTGTGAATCAAAAACCAGTCTCCCCTTAACAAAATGGCCGGAACTAGTCCGGTCACTGTGCTTAATTAAGCTATTTAACCACAGACACTGCCAATAAGACACTTCCTTTCACTCACACACGAAGAAATTCTGCCAACACTTCATCGTTATCATGGCAATAAGAGCACACACTGTCTTTGACACTTATCCGCTGGGAATACAAGTCCTGATGACAAACCTGACGTGTTAGACTGGGAATCAGAGACACCTAGGATTCCTTAATTTGACAGTTTTTATAAGCCGAAAGACAGGCTGTAACATCTTGTGATGCTCGTTAGACAGGTAGGAAGATACGTACAGGACGTCTGGTCAGCTTTTGACAAACAAAATGAGAAATCGGGAGGTGTTGGTTGTGGTAGGGGTCGTTGGGAAGGTGTGTGTGAGTGTGTGTGTGTGTGTGTGTGTGTGTGTGTGTGTGTGTGTGTGTGTGTGTGAGAGAGAGAGACAGTGTACCCATGTTTCCACAGGTTTGGTTGCCTAAATCACCATAAGGCAACCATCCACACGTGGATGGCAACCTAAACTCTGGATGGCAACCTAATTGTGTGGATGCTCGCTTCATTTAACACCGTTAAATTGACTTTTTTGACGGAAAGAATGTCATAACAATGTTCAAAATGACATTCTTTCCGTCCTCTATAGGCGACGAAATAGGTCAAATTTTGTGCATTTTTTAGTGCAAAATTTTTCGATGCCGGAGCGAGTACTGCACCCAGTGCTGTTGTAGTGCAAGTGCACTAGAAAGGCACTACACCCAGTGCCGCCTCTTAGGTAACCATCCACACTTTAGGTATGTGTGTGTGTGTGTGTGTTTGTGTGAGAGAGAGAGAGAGACAGTGTGTGTGTGTGTGTGTATATGTGTGTGTGTGTGTGTTTCTGTGTGTGTGTGAGAGAGAGAGAGAGACAGTGTGTGTGTGTGTTTGTGTGTGTTTGTGTGTGTGTGAGAGAGAGAGACGTGTGTGTGTGTGTGTGTGTGTGAGAGAGAGAGAGAGACTGTGTGTGTGAGAGAGAGAGACTGTGTGTGTGTGTGTGTGAGAGAGAGAGAGAGACAGTGTGTGTGTGTGTGTGTGTGTGTGTGTGTGTGTGTGTGTGTGGTTGTGGTTGTAGTTGTGTGCGTGCGTACGTGTGTGTGATGGGGATGTTTTATTGACGTGGATTCGTTACAAATATTAGTATAAGTAAAATGTCCCCGATGTTTTGCACGGTGGTTTTACATGGACAGGGGGCGCCTTTTTTAGTTAAATACATCGTGCACACATATTACTTTCTGTTGCAACCAGTTGTGTGGTGCAAGAACTAACTCACTCTGTACATGGCCTTTTTATATTTAGTCAAGTTTTGACTAAATATTTTAACATCGAGGGGGAATCGAAACGAGGGTCGTGGTGTATGTGCGTGTGTGCGTGTGTGTGTCTGTGTGTGTGTGTAGAGCGATTCAGACTAAACTACTGGACCGATCTTTATGAAATTTGACATGAGAGTTCCTGGGTATGAAATCCCCGAACGTTTTTTTCCTTTTTTTGATAAATGTCTTTGATGACGTCATATCCGGCTTTTCGTGAAAGTTGAGGCGGCACTGTCACGCCCTCATTTTTCAACCAAATTGATTGAAATTTTGGTCAAGTAGTCTTCGACGAAGCCCGGACTTCGGTATTGCATTTCAGCTTGGTGGCTTAAAAATTAATTAATGACTTTGGTCATTAAAAATCTGAAAATTGTAAAAAAAAATAAAAATTTATAAAACGATCCAAATTTACGTTTATCTTATTTTCCATCATTTGCTGATTCCAAAAACATATAAATATCTTATATTCGGATTAAAAACAAGCTCTGAAAATTAAATATATAAAAATTATTATCAAAATTAAATTGTCCAAATCAATTTAAAAACACTTTCATCCTATTCCTTGTCGGTTCCTGATTCCAAAAACATATAGATATGATATGTTTGGATTAAAAACACGCTCAGAAAGTTAAAACAAAGAGAGGTACAGAAAAGCGTGCTATCCTTCTTAGCGCAACTGCTACCCCGCTCTTCTTGTCAATGTTTCACTGCCTTTGCCATGAGCGGTGGACTGACGATGCTACGAGTATACGGTCTTGCTGAAAAATGGCATTGCGTTCAGTTTCATTCTGTGAGTTCGACAGCTACTTGACTAAATATTGTATTTTCGCCTTATGCGACTTGTTTTTTTAATCCAGTCTTCCAAGTAAAGACCGCATTCAAATACATTGAAGAACCTGGAAATGTTTACTCGGATGCTTTCAAGTTGTAGCTTTTGTCATAAAAAAAGATTTGTTTGCGAAGAGTTTCCCTCACACACCACGACCCTCGTCTCTACTCCCCGTCCATGTTAACTTGACAAAATGTAAAAACCCACTGATTTTCCCAAACATTCTTGTAATTAAAGAGCTCTTTTGAGTTTGAAACATGTAGAGCAAAATTATTTAAATGCTATTTCTGTCTACAGGAGTCTGCTCATTACCTTGAACAATTGACAGAGCCAGCACCTATCACTCTTATTCACAGCATGTTGCCGACATACGAACAGTTCGGCGTATCTCTGTTGTTGTACATGTACTGCATGGTATCCGACAAAAGGAATGCCCCTCCTTAGTGCACGCTGTGGCATTGTTATTTTATTTTTTAACACTAAAGGCTCATTTGTTTTTCGCATGTGTTTTTTAAAACCTTCTATTTAGGGGATTGTATTTTTCGGTTAATTGCTTTCTGGGGAGCGGACCATTATCATTTATTAACTGAAGAATTTGTTTGTTTGTCTTTTCTTGAAAGCATAATAGGGTTTTGCGTGTATGGCCGTTTTCACCCGCCATTTAGGCAGATAATCCGTTTTTGAGGAGAAGATGCTTGACAGAGTGGTGTGCATGAGTACGTTTGACATGCATTCTGTTCCGCTCTACAGACTTTTCTTTCACGTGTACGCAGTTCTGTACACTATTACAAATATGTACAATACAATACAATACAATACAATACAATACAATACAATAACTTTATTAATCTCTAAAAGAGAAATTGCATTGCTGAGCTTTTGTGTCCGTAATAAAAAAATACTTTTGTTCATGCTTTTGTATCCATATAATCACACACCACGGTTTTAACGTCAAGCCTGATATAAATTCGGCGAAGTCTACTTCGACTTGACGAAGCTCGCTGCTCGAAGCTTTGGCTGTGAATTGTCAGTGAAAAGACTTGACGAAGCTCGCTGCTCGAAGCTTTGGCTGTGAATTGTCAGTGAAAAGACTTGACGAAGCTCGCTGCTCGAAGCTTTGGCTCTGAATTGTCAGTGAAAAGACTTGACGAAGCTCGCTGCTCGAAGCTTTGGCTGTGAATTGTCAGTGAAAAGACTTGACGAAGCTCGCTGCTCGAAGCTTTGGCTGTGAATTGTCAGTGAAAAGACTTGACGAAGCTCGCTGCTCGAAGCTTTGGCTGTGAATTGTCAGTGAAAAGACTTGACGAAGCTCGCTGCTCGAAGCTTTGGCTGTGAATTGTCAGTGAAAAGACTTGACGAAGCTCGCTGCTCGAAGCTTTGGCTGTGAATTGTCAGTAAAAAGACTTGACGAAGCTCGCTGCTCGAAGCTTTGGCTGTGAATTGTCAGTGAAAAGACTTGACGAAGCTCGCTGCTCGAAGCTTTGGCTGTGAATTGTCAGTGAAAATACTTGACGAAGCTCGCTGCTCGAAGCTTTGGCTGTGAATTGTCAGTGAAAAGACTTGACGAAGCTCGCTGCTCGAAGCTTTGGCTGTGAATTGTCAGTGAAAAGACTTGACGAAGCTCGCTGCTCGAAGCTTTGGCTGTGAATTGTCAGTGAAAAGACTTGACGAAGCTCGCTGCTCGAAGCTTTGGCTGTGAATTGTCAGTGAAAAGACTTGACGAAGGTCGCTGCTCGAAGCTTTGGCTGTGAATTGTCAGTGAAAAGACTTCACAAAGCTCGCTGCTCGAAGCTTTGGCTGTGAATTGTCAGTGAAAAGACTTCACAAAGCTCGCTGCTCGAAGCTTTGGCTGTGAATTGTCAGTGAAAAGACTTCACAAAGCTCGCTGCTCGAAGCTTTGGCTGTGAATTGTCAGTGAAAAGACTTCGCGAAGTCAACTTTGGGCTCAATCAAGAACAGCCTTTGGAAAAGCCTGTCTGTCGTAAATCCCACTGTCTTCTAGCCTTACCTCATCACGGAAGTTAAGCTCAAGAGGGGGAACAGGTACATCCTCGCCCGAATCCCCTTGCACTGTTTTACATCAATGATCTAGCCAAAGAACGTTTACCACCCGTGGCTTAATTGCTGCGTTGTTTTCCCGCTCCTAACAAGCTTGTCGTCAGCCGTATTAAGGATGGCTTCAATGCCTTGCTGACTGACGGTCCGTGCCGTTCAGTGCTGTGTTTCCTTTGCCTTTTTGCAAAGCTCTAAAAAGGTAACCTATTTATTTTCTTTGCGTGTATAGCTTCGCTTCAAAACGGTATCTTTTGTGTGTGTGTGTGTTTAGCAAATATCACTTGGACTTCTTTAGGTATAATTTGTTAGAAAATGGATTCAAATTATTGTCTTCTCTGAACATTCGTTATGCAACTTCAAAAAGAATACAGATGTATTTGTTTGGTCTGTCTCGCATGACCTCCTGCGTTCTCGAGAGAAGAGACAACAATAAACGAACAAAACACACACACACAGAAACATACACAACATTCTTTTCCTTGATGTAAAGCTTCCAATAAGTAACAGGTTCTTTTTCTTTGAATGTTGTACAGCTTCAAAAGGGTAACTTTTTTTTTGTAAGGGGGGGGGGGGAGGGGAGGGTGATTGTGGTGTGGATCGAGTGGGGGGGGGGTCGTTGTAAAGCCCCAACAAGGTAAACTATTTAATTTCTTTGCGTGCAGTTAAATGTCTAAAAGGTAACTTTCCTTGTTTTAAATGAATTTCTCTTGGTCTACTTAAGGTCAAATTCGTCAGAATATGGTTTCAAAATGTCTTCTTGGAAGGTTTCTGTTTAATAGATAATGTACGGAAATAATTCCTGTGAAGTTTTCGTCGGTTGTGCAAGAGTTGCTCACCCTTGGAAATCCTGGGGCAAATAACACGTAACATTGTGGGCCAATCACTAACGAGCGGCGACCCCCCCGCGGGTTAGGGGGAAGAATTTACCCGATGCTCCCCAGCATGTCGTAAGATGCGACTAACGGATTCTGTTTCTCCTTTTACCCTTGTTACGTGTTTCTTGTATAGAATATAGTCAATGTTTGTAAAGATTTTAGTCAAGCAGTATGTAAGAAATGTTAAGTCTTTTGTACTGGAAACTTGCATTCTCCCAGTAAGGTAATATATTGTACTACGTTGCAAGCCCCTGGAGCAATTTTTGATTAGTGCTTTTGTGAACAAGAAACAATTAACAAGTGGCTCTATCCCATCTTCCCCCCTTTCCCCGTCGCGATATAACCTTCGTGGTTGAAAACGACGTTAAACACCAAATAAAGAAAGAAAGAACGAGCGGCGCGTCTCCACACTTGGTTGGTGTACTGTGCCCGTGAATTCACGTGAATGACAAAGACCCCTGTGAAAACTACATCCAACCTGTGTTTTCTGATGATTAATGAGTTTTTTAACGCCCTCATGGTTAAACCATCAGGGGCATGTTCCCGTCTGTGTTTTCTACGCTGTCCGCCCAATATGACGCTATTTTGTTTGCAAACATCGCAGCCGATTATCAGCATTGCCGATGTGATCTGGTCCCTCAGTGCACAGGTCGCCGACCACGTGCAAATACACGCATCTCACTAGTGATTGGCCTAAAATGTCACATGGGTTTGTTTGCCTCGTTTTTCCAATAAAAACCAACTCTTCCTGCACCCGTACAAAACTGACATTTATCGCCCATGTTGGTTCCCTAAGTGCTAACTATTCAGAGAGAAGGGGAGAAGGAAACGAAAATGTTCATGTTTAGATCGTTGTTATAATTCTAGCTTTGACGGAGGGTGTCGGTAAGTTACGTTGTATATTCAATACGCTTGCGCGTGCTATGATGTGTTTGTTCGTTTGATTTTTGTGTGCTTATTTGTTTCTTTGTTTGTTTGCTTGTTTATTTGTTCTACTTGTTTATCCTTCACTAGAGTTGTGTATTGAGTGTAAGGATATCCTCATCATCATCATCATCATCATCCTCATCATCCTCATCATCATCATCATCATCATCATCATCATCATCATCATCATCATCATCATCATCATCATCATCATCATCCCATTTACGCATGCAAGCACAGAGGTGCGTGTGCGTGTGTTCGTACACATGGGAAGACAGACAGGCAGACAGACAGACATGTAGACAGCCTTCCAGACAAACAGACAGACAGAGTTTTTCCCTCGGTGCACGACAGCTTGTTTGGTATTTTTGTGAATGCTATTCAATTCCGTTCCCTTTGAAACCTTAACAAATTACCAAGATAAAACCGTTTTCAAAGAATCATGAAACAAAATTCATTTAGAGAGCTGGCGGCAGTATCCGTCTCTGAGGGAATGCAGATGCTTTGGAAGGACGTTTGTTCCTTTTATTGCATTACGTCGTCTTCTCTTTTCATTTTTTGTTCTTTTTTGTGTGTGTCTTTTTGTTCTCTTCTTCTTGGTCGTAAATTGTATACCAGTAAGTGTGAAACGAGACGCCCTTTCAACAGACAAACAATCGCCTTCACTTTCCCTCCGGGGCCACAAACAAACTCTTGACAAACAAAAAAAACAAAAAACAAAAAATTCTTCCCGCAATTAGCAACTCTCCTTGTGATTATCGAGCACTCCTATTTTCTTCTGTAGAATCACAGGCTCCGGGACCAGCTTCAAACGTTTCATCAAGGAGCATGTTTGAACGGCTGTTCGTCTCAAGCGAAACTGAAACTTGTCTAAAGGCCTTTTCTGTTCGAAAGATTGATGCCACTAACGATGCTTTGAAGTCGAAATGTATCGACCATTTTCTTCCTTCCATCGATATCGGTGCTCTGTTCTGCTCGAGGGACAAATTGACTTGGATCAGTGCGTTTATGTTTCCTTTCCAGTACAGAAAACCACCAGAGGCATTTCTGTTTTGAAACTGCTTGGACATTGTTTGATTGTCCTTGCAATGTAAGGATCGGAATTTCCGTTCAAGTATTATTGTAAAATCGGCGAGTTTTGAGTTTCTTACTTGACAAATATTTACGACCGATGTAACATTAAGCACGATTATGTTGTAAAAGGACGAAAGTGTGTACTAACTGCGGTGTTGTATGCGTACAAGAATAGGATAAACTGTTGAGATGAAAATTACATACAAAAGTACATACAATTATGCATCATTAACTTGCATTGAAAACCTTCCCCTTCCTCAAATATAGTCAAAACGATAGGCAATGGAACTTGTTCAGTGGTTTTATGTGAAATGCAATGACCCATTTTACCAAAGACTTTAAAATTGGCAATCTAGTGGCTGCTCCGCCTGGCGTCTGGCATTATGGGGTTAGTGCTAGGACTGGTTGGTCCGGTGTCAGAATAATGTGACTGGGTGAGACATGAAGCCTGTGCTGCGACTTCTGTCTTGTGTGTGGCGCACGTTAAATGTCAAAGCAGCACCGCCCTGATATGGCCCTTCGTGGTCGGCTGGGCGTTAAGCAAACAAACAAACAAACAAACAAACAAACAAACAAAAAATGACCCATTTCCATGTCAAGACCCCCAGTCCTTTTAAGGCCTTGATTTCTCCGAGTTTTTGTTCCTAACCACAGGGAACTTACCTCCATGTTAAGACTACCCCTATTTGTAAGACCTGAATTTGTCAGATTGTTGGAGGTCTCAGACCGTCAGATTCCACTGTATTTTAAATGTGCTGTCCGAATGTTTGTGGGATATTGTTGCAACAAATGATACTGCTCCTCATTCTTTAAAAATGACAAGAATAAAGACGATAGTGACCATGACAACAACAAATCAGGCAACCGAGCGGCACTCTTTTCTTCGGAATGTATTTCAAAGATGCTGTCTGCTTCAAAATGGAAGCGACGGAGATTCTACTACTACTACTACTACTACTGCTAGTACTACTACTACTACTACTGTTACTACTACTACTACTAACACTACTACTACTACCACTACTACTACGACTACTAATACGACGACTACTACTACTACTGCTACTGCAGCTGCTGCTACACCTCCTCATCTTACTACTTCTACTAATACTTCTACTACTGTACTACTTTGACTACTACGACTACTACTTCGACTACTACTTCTTCTTCAACTACTGCTGCTGCTGCGGTTACTACCATAACCACTACTACGACTACTCCTCTTCCCCCTCTTCCTTCTGCTCCTTCTCCTCGACGACGACGAGGACTTTTACTACTTCTTGTATTGAGAGACTCTCCCCATTGGACATCCCCAACGCTCAATAGCCACTTAATAACTTGCTCAAAATACCCTACATAGTGGAAGCTATAAAACTGAGAAAAATAACCTCTTGGTCACAAGGGGATTCTTTACACACCCTCCCTCGTTCGTCTAACACCCTTCTTTTCCCCTTTCTCCAATGTGCTGTACTTCAAAAGAAACCTTCGGAGATAAAACACCTTGAGTGTTTTCTGGTAGTTATAGAGACTACAGTTTTCAGGGTAATTAGGTCTCCAGTATCCGCGTGAGTTACAATAACTTGAGGTCGTATTTTGTTAGCAGATTGGGTCGATGGTCGCAATATTTGTATTCAACGGCGGAAGTTATAAGAGCGCTTGTGTGATCGACATTGTTACAGAAGAGGTTGGAAAGAGCTGTCGTTTGTGTTTTTGAAAAATGTAGTCTAAGGTGCTCTATGAACTTTTTAGTTTTTAGGGAATAAGAAAACAAGAAAGGTTGGTTGTGGGAGCGTCGAATCATAGGCAAAGGAAACATTGGTTTGTTTGTTTGTTTGTTTGTGTGTGTGTGTGTGTGTGTGTGTGTGTGTGTGTGTGTGTGTGTGTGTGTGTGTGTGTGTGTGTACGTGCATGGGTTCGCGCGTGCATGCGCGCGAGCGTGCTTGCGTGCGTGCGTGCGTGCGTGAGACCTAAGCACTAGCAATGGAACAGTGGTTAACCTAAGAAAAAACTTCAAAGAACGCTTGTGTGTAATGACAGCAGATCACGTGCGTGAATTAGACGTTTTATCTGTTTTTCTGTGGGTTTTTTTCCCTTTTATTTGTTAGTTTGTTTTTTCAGTGCGCGAAAAAGTCTGTGGGAGCTGGACGGCGTGAAGTTGAACTTGGTATTCTTTTTATGCCAAGATGGCGACAGAAAGTTTCTTCCAAAGTTTGAAGCCACGTAGTTTATCCCAACAAAAAACACACCAGTCTAAAAGTAAAACGTGAGAGCAAAAGGGGCCCAAATCAGTAGTTTGTCAAATATTTAGTCAGACAGAAAGATAAAACGCCAACGAGTCAAACGGTGGCCAACCTCTGTGTTTAGCCAGACAGAATGGTGAACATTATCAGCGCTAGACAGGTCGTTCACGAACACGATTTGATGAGCCGTTAAGCACACACGGGCCTGGAACCTCTATGCTCATCGGTGATCGTTCTCCCCTTGATGGCTGACGATGATGAAGCGAGCCAATCGCGGGGTATAGTGTTCTCGGCTTATTGGAATGGGCAGGATGCGGGTTGTGCTGGATGGGATTTCGGCAAAACCCTGGGCGTCTGCCTTTAATTGTGGTCTGTGTTGACCATCGTAAAATAAAACGAAAGTGGGGTCGGGGGCTGGGTGTGTGTGGGGGTGGGGGGAGGGGAGTTGGAGGTGAGGGGTCCGTAGGAGAGAGAGATATACAGGGGAAGAAAGTGTGAGTTTGTGTGTGTGTGTGTGTGTGTGTGTGTGTGTGTGTGTGTGTACGTGCGTGCGTGCGTGCGTGCGGTTGTGTGTGTGGGTGTGGGTGTGGGTGTGTGTGTGCGTGTGCGTGCGTGCGCGCACATCTTCGATAAAGCTTTTGAGTGAATGCATGTCCAAGAACAGAGACAGAACTCGAACTCGAACGAACTCCAAAACTTTAATACAGAAGGATTATAACAGAGTAAGACAGAGACAGGACATAGAGATGCAGAGAAAGATCGAGAAAGCTGGAAAGAGACAAATAGACAGAGACAGAGAGATAGACAGTAAAACACAGACACTGTGGAAAGGACTTCAGCGGCAAAAGTTTTAAGTGCACCATCCAAAACTTCTAGAGAATCATTTAGGACCCCCGGAGATACGTAAATATGATCCATGAAAAATACAACCAACACACATTCCACACACCTTTCATGATCAATCTCTTGTTTTACAGCTAATGATAACACTTGTTACGACTAATGTCTTGTGTCTGTATGATTAATTTGTTTTATGTAGGTTGTACTTTTAATTGTTGTATTCTGTATATATATGTTCTTTTGTAAAGGGCCTAGAGCCATAGGTTAGGCACTTAAAAATGTCCAGTTATTATTATTATTATTATTATTATTATTATTATTATTATTATTTAAGTTATTGAGACATCCCAGTGCACTAAGGGATTTATAGAGCAAATCGAGAAAATTCATTATTGAACGAAGCGCATAGCGCTGAGTTCAATAATTATTTTCGAGATTTGCTCTATAAATCCCTTAGTGCACTGGGATTGTTTCAATAACGATATTGTCAGTACCGCCATAGAAAAAAGAAGATTCCAAACGCACATTTTGCAATGCGCATTTGAATAGGCATAACTGTGTGGTCAGGTCGTGCACAGTAAAGATCTACTTTTGTGTGGGGTGTCTCAAGTGTGTCGTGCTTTCGTCACACGCATTTTAATTTCTGTTGGTAAATTCCAGTGTAGCGTTAATCTGAACAGTGATGATCTTTCAGAGAGACCTCATTTGAACTCGGAGAAAGGCTCTTCATTATTTGCGATTCGAAACCTCCAGTCGAGCTTCGACGGATTGACTATGCGGAGTGACTCCCCTTGAATTGACTCAAAGCGGGACTCGACGGTTCGCACATTTTCAAAACAAATGTGGCATTTTTCTCGTGTTCTATCTTCACTCATCGGGGAGTCTGATACTAAATATGAACGGTAAGAATGCTCTGAACCCTACACGTATTATATCCCCATCGTTTTTTCGTTCACATTTGCCCAACATGTTAATTTGCTGAGCGGGGTTAATGTCGTCTGCTAGGCCGCTACCTGCCAACCTGGGCAATGGAACGACTGCAGTCTGCACTGAGTCTGTACGCATACCCATAAGGCAGGCTGCTAATAAATCTTATAAATGGTAAGAACGTTCTGAACCTTACACGTTTTCGATTACGATTGTTCTTGCTTTGAAATAATAATTTTGAAACCATTCATTTACTGAACTGATGTAGTCGTATTTCTGTGTTGTCTGCTACAGAGTCGATCGAGTCAGTCTTCCAAACTGGTCTTGCTGGTACGTTATCGGAATAACACTTGTGTTTTCTGTTAGCCGCTGGGAATTGTATACTAACTCATCATTTGGTAATGTGGATGATAAGCTACATGCCACTAACACGGCATATGAGAAGAATCTATGCAAGTCGGCGAAAATTAGATGAAACACAGCGGCTTCTATTTTTTTTTTAGATCACTGGCACTGGCACAGGCACATGCAATCTGTCAGAAAAAAACCCACTTCTGCTTTAATTGAGAAGCAGCGAATTTATGGTCATTTGGTATTGTGGAGAATATAAGCTACATGTCATTAATTAATTCTGAGGATGAGAGCACAGTCTTGCTTAGGCAAAGGGCGCAAGAATACGCTCTGTGGAAAAGTTAGCGCACTCCAAGAGTGCGCTAACAGTTTTAGCGCATCGCCATTAGCCAATCAACTGGTTCACATCAGTCATGTGACACCAGTACTTACTGACAATTATTATTATTATTATTATTATTATTATTATTATTATTATTATGTGTGTGCTTTTTTAGCAATGTCTGTGTGTGCTATAACCACAGTGTCGATCCCAAGACTGTTTTAGTTAAAGTTAATATGCTGTAAAGACAAGAGGCGAAGCCTTCAAGGCTCACGTAAGAAATCGACAAACAGTAACACAAACTCAATCACTCCGTCACACACACACACACACACACACACACACACACACACACACACACACACACACACACACACACAGAAAGAGCATAGGTGAAACTGTGCAAGAAAGCGAGACACTAGATCTAGATCTGTCTGTCTGCATGTAGCCTACCAAAGAAACTACAATGGGAAGAAGGATAACTTCCTCATTGGGCATGCTTAGAAATGAGAATGGCTAAATACGAGTTATTCCCCTTTGCTGCATGCTGATCAGGCTGTCTCCTGCTTTGTTATGACTAGTACAGTCGATCTTTCTCATGTTGTGACTTGCTTTATTTTCACATTTTCGGTATTTAAAACAGCAAACACACACACACACACACACACACACACATACACTGAAGAAGTTTCCATTCTGATTCGGTTATTTTATTTGGTGCTATATGTTTGCTTCACATTGTTTCTTCTTTTACATTGCTTGAGGTATCCCAATTCGCTAAACACATCCATAATGCATGCATGGCTCATTCGAAAGAGGGCAACTGAACAACTGATGCCCAATAGCAATAAATACTGAACAACTGAACAATAAATAGCAATAAATGATGACAGCGCCAAGTTTTTAAGTACAAAGTGAAATCCTGTGACTGGACAAAGGCACAATTACAAAATACAAATAAAAAAATCGAGGCTCATTTTAAATTAAGTTCTCAGCTCATGGGGAAGCATAAGGTGACCCTAGAAACCGAAATTAGGAGACCTCCCGCCCCCAGGGCAGACTACACAAAACAAGAAGAGCAAACGCTCGATCGAGTCACTTTCGCAGTTCTGAATATTATATGAGGCATCAGATGGACAGGAAGAAATTGCTATTCACAACACAATGAGTCACGTTCACATAAAATTTGAGCCCGGTCACTTTTATAGTTTCCGAGAAAAGCCCAACGTTAAGTTGTGTGTTGCCGAACAGAAAAGGCTAGTTATCTCCCTTGTTTTTCTGATAACGTTCGTAAAAGGCTACAGATGTAAATACTTTGATGTAAAGAATAATCCTACAAAGTTTCAATCACATCCGATGAACTTTGTCAAAGATATAAAATGTCTAATTTTTCCTTTGACGCTGACCTGTGACCTTGAAAAAGGTCAAAGGTCAACGAAACCATCGTTAAAGTGTAGAGGTCATTGGAGGTCACGACTAAACAAAATATGAGCCCGATCGCTTTGATAGTTTCCGAGAAAAGATATAAAATGTCTAATTTTTCCTTTGACGCTGACCTGTGACCTTGAAAAAGGTCAAAGGTCAACGAAACCATCGTTAAAGTGTAGAGGTCATTGGAGGTCACGACTAAACAAAATATGAGCCCGATCGCTTTGATAGTTTCCGAGAAAAGTCCAACGTTAAGGTGGTGTCTACGGACGGCCGGCCGGCCGGCCGGACGGACGGCCGGCCGGCCGGCCGGACAGACTAACACTGACCGATTACATAGAGTCACTTTTTCTCAAGTGACTCAAAAAAGGGGGGGGGGGGGCTAATTTGTGAAAAAGTATAAAAGGAATCGAAAACTGTATACATGTATTTAGTTAATACCCCAAAAATTGTATAGTATATACAATGTCAGACCCTAAAGAAAGTTTGTTAGTCATTGCTTAGGCAAAACAAAGCAAAATAGCCTGTTTACGGTATCCCGACCAACCCTATTTTTCTAGACCAACCCTAGACTTTTTTTGGGGGCATTTGGAGAAAAAGAAAAAGAAAAAAAAATCAATTTTGTTCCTGTTTTTTTGCAAAATAATTTAAAAAGATGGTTATAAAAAAAAATTAAGAAAAGCCGATTTACCGACCCTCTTTTTGTGTGCCTATGTTACTGTAAACAGACTAAAAGGTACATCAGAAACAACACACCAGGGAGGGTCCAAAATTGTATCAAAATATAGATGGTAGGGAATTCAAAATAAAAAAGACAATAGACAAAACATGTACTTCGGCTCATAGAGCCTTCTTTAATTTTTGACTCATTAAGTCCATGCTCCGAGAGTCCTTTTTTTAATTTTGAATTGCCTACCATCAATTTTTGGCTCACGTAAGTGTAGCCTATGCGATCGTAACTTTGTCTGTCTGTGCGTGCGTGCGTGCGTGCGTCTGTGCGTGTGTATGTCTGTGGTAGAAACTCTAACATTTGAAGACGTCACATTACATTGACGTCACATTATGACGTAAGAGGGTCACGCGAAGGCAGTACTGAAAGTCTCGGTCATTATTATTTTGAGCGCGCCGAGACTAGTTGGCAGTCGTGTCCTTGTAAGTAGGCTAACATGCAGACAGACAGATCTAGATCTAGTGTCTCGCTTTCTTGCAGTTTCACCTATGCTCTTTCTGTGTGTGTGTGTGTGTGTGTGTGTGTGTGTGTGTGTGTGTGTGTGTGTGTGTGTGTTTGTGTGTGTGTGTGTGTGTGTGTGTGTGTGTGTGTGTGTGTGTGTGTGTGTGTGTGTGTGTGTGACGGAGTGATTGAGTTTGTGTTACTGTTTGTCGATTTCTTACGTGAGCCTTGATGGCTTCGCCTCTTGTTTTTTATACAATTTTGGACCCTCTTTGTACGGAGAGAGTTGGCAATTGTTAATCACATTCTCTCATCTCATTGACTCTCCTTCAGCTCCTTGGTAACATGCGTTCCCGTCTCTGCCAGGATTGGACACAGCAGCAGATAACCGGTAAATATGTAACAGGCATAAATGGCAAAATAGCTCGCCTCGCCTGATAATATATGAGACAACTGTTCTACTACAAAGTCTTTCTTGGGAGGCTTGGCTAATTTACTCGCTCGTTTTACACGGGGTTCCATCGTTTTCTTTTCTAATCGGAAAACCTTGCTCCTCAGTTTGTTGACCTTCTGCCGAAGTTCCGCTTCATGAGGGGATGGGGAGGATGACGACTTTGATGCTTTACATCCTATGTCCTCCAGGATCGCCTGAATGTCATCTAAAAAAGAAAACACACATAAAATAACATAACCATAACAAGTTACAACCTGGAAGAAATTAAAACATGTGTAATTAAATCACAAAATGAAAATAAACAATAGCGTAGGAAGGCAGGCCAGAAATGAAGTGTGTTAGCAACTATGGATACGATGTGGAACAATGATGGAATTGACCTTGTTTGGTACTGAATGGGTGAGGCCATTAGAACTGTACCCACGGAATACGCCCTATATAAGCTTCATATTGATTGATTGATTGATTGATTGATTAGGACAACAGTACCAGGTAAACTCCTCACACACCATGCCTCTTTCTTTCTTTCTTTATTTGGTGTTTAACGTCGTTTTCAACCACGAAGCTTATATCGCTACGGGGAAAGGGGAGGGGGGGGGGGGGGAGATGGGAATAGAGCCACTTAATTGTTTCTTGTTACACCATGCCTCTAACAGGATATGTTTCCCATCTTTACGTGTTGGAACTACAGGTACAATTTTATCCATCCATGCATCCGCCCTATACAGCTTCTTCTTCTTCTGCGCTCGTGGGCTGAAACTCCCACGTGCACTCATTTTTTTTGCACAAGTGGAATTTTACGTGTATGATCGTATTTAGGCAGCCATACGCCGCTTTCGGAGGAAGCGTGCGGGGTATTTTTGTGTTTCTAAAACCCACCGAACTCTGACATGGATTACAGGATCTTTTTCGTGCGTACTTGGTCTTGTGCTTGCGTGTACACATGAAGGGGGATAAGTCACTAGCAGGTCTGCACATAAGTTGACCTGGGAGATCGGAAACATCTCCACACTTAACCCACCAGGCGGCCGCGACCGGGATTCGAACCCTCGACCTTCCGAGTTAATAGACCGACGTCTTACCACCCCGCCCGTCACCCTATACAGCAATTATCAACTATGTAATGGATGGGTTTAAACATTTTTTGATGTCAGGGTGTTCTTCATGGTTAAAAATCTCTTACCTGGTTGAACAATTTGTGCATCAGGCGACAGGTCGGTGCTGGCTTCATTTGTAGCTACCCTTTGCGATGGTGGCTTCCTCCCACTAGCAACCTGCAAATGCACAGCTCTTTAACTGACAAACTCACAACCAACACCCAGTCACAATGAAACAATTCTCCCAATTTCATGGCATTGGTCTTAGGCCACACAAAAAAGTGTATGTTTCTCGTAAGGCAAAACAAAAAATAATCTGTTTACAGTATCCGGACCAACCCTATTTTTTTCCCACCGGCCCTAGACTTTTTTGGGGCATTAAAAAATGAAATTAAAATATTCAGATGGCTAAAATACAAAAATAAAAAGCCGACCTACCGACGCTATTTTTGGGGGGCCTATGTTACCTTAAACAGACTTTTTTTGTGGCCTAACATGACTAAAGGTGGAGATTTTTTTTCTAAACTTTTTTTTTTAAACCATCTTTTTAACTTATTTTGTTGAAAAGCAGGAAAACAATTGATTTTCGAATACCCCTTTTATTTTTGAAAATGCAAAATAAAAGTCTAGGGTCGTCAGGAAAACATAGGTAGGGTCAGGTGACCAGAAACATACAACTTTTTTGTTGTTGACGCCGACCCTATACTTTTTTTGCCATTTGGGGCTGTTTTTTGGCAAAATAAGTTCATCATATCATCATAATCAAGACGTCGATCCAAAATAAGTAACTTTTTTTTGTTGGCCTTATCATTTTTTTGCGCTAAATGCAAACAGGCATTATTTGATGGGAACAATGCTGTTTTTTTTCAATTCTTACATCAGCCTCAAACTTGTCATTACTCAGCCTGCATTTAATAGTGTGCTTCATTGGTTTGCAAAAACCTAAAACCAATAAATAAATAACCTTCGGTGGTGGATTGGGCACTGCAAACAATGTCGGGACAGCATTCCACACAAGTGATCCTCTCTGCAGGATTGTTTTACTGGTTGGCCTCAAAGTGATCAGTACAAAGCTTGAGACCTTGAACATCAGCTGGCTGCAGCTTTTCAAAGTCCTCTCGCCTTGTGAATTGCATCCATATTCTGCACCTAGTTTGACAATAAAAACAACAATGTTATTGTTAAACTAAGCAAAAAGGAAAGACAAAAAAAGCTAAATCAGATCTTCAGTCTAAATCTAACGCTCTGCCTGAACGCAAAACGGATGAGTGATGTACCTTTGTACTGTAGTTTTCCCGTAAGCAAGGTTTGATAAAGGTTTCGGCAAATATGCCCACGGGTAGTTTGTCATCAAGTGTAAACTGTTGTTTTGTACTGACTGCTGACTCACACTCACAGTCGTAAGTACAGTGTACACATGCACACACAGGTACACACGCAGACACACGCGTACATAGTACAGCTAGTACAGAAATCTCAGGATGAACCGATCCATGCTATGTTTGTAATATTTCATTTGCATATTAGTTCTATAAATACTGTAGTATCATGATTCATAGCAGACAAAAATGCCCAGAGACAGTTGGCTTATCTGAGTGAGTTGACTCGAGCCATTGCATTCTCATTCTGAAGAAGGTAAACCTGATGAAATAATCACTGCACAACCCACCTTTTTTCTTCTTTAGGGAACTTGTGGAAAGTTTTCCCGAAGCAGCTCTGTTTGTAACGGGCGTTCTTGCAACAAAAAGCCGAGCACAATTTACCACCACCTCGCACGCGATCGGTACCTACGCGATCCGCCATTTTGTTTTCGCCGTCAGCATGTAACTAGGGACGATAACCCACAAACACTTTTTCGCATTTTCTTCGCAAGTTCCACGTCTTCCTTATGTACAGTGTTTGAGCCTACTTACAAGGACACGACTGCCAACTGGTCTCGGCGCGCTCAAAATAATAATGACCGAGACTGTCAGTACTTCCTTCGCGTGACGTCTAACCCTCTTACGTCATAATGTGACGTCAATGTAATGTGACGTCTTCAAATGTTAGAGTTTCTACCACAGACATACACACGCACAGACGCACGCACGCACGCACGCACGCACAGACAGACAAAGTTACGATCGCATAGGCTACACTTACGTGAGCCAAAAAACATTGAAAATATGAGTAATCTGCATAAGTCAAGCATAAACTCAGTCTGATTTCAGCCGATGCTGCTTTACGGCTGTGTGTCTGGACTGCAGTTGTTTGGACATCAGCTAGAATTTGTTTAAATAAAAACACAGGGGGAAATGTTCGAAAAGTGCAAACGTGTGTGTATTTCCAAGGGTCATTTTTTGCCTCAAACTCCCTCTTTCTTGATTCAGCATTTTCCTTTCTTTTTTGAATGTCACATAATCTTTTCTCCGAAGTCGTTAAACAAATGCTGTTCAGTCTCCCGGAAAAGCTTAATCTTTTTACGTGAGAAATAACGGCCTGGAAATGTCCCACTGAGAGTAGCTAACATTGTCTACATTTCTTGTGGGACAGGGTTTTCCTGATTGTCTCTTTTGTTTTCATCCGAAAGATTCTTTTATCAATGTTTTTTGGCGTTTTTTGTTATTTTGTTTGTTATATAAGCTCCTCTGGTAAAGAAGACAATAATGTGATCACGTTTTTTTGTGTGATGTGTTTTTTACGTTTCCCATGTGGTGGTTTTATTTGGTGTGTGTTGTTTTATAAACGTGTTTTTGTGTACATTTAATTTTGATCACTATATTTTTCTTTTGTTAGATTTCCCTTTTGTCCTTTTTGTTTTCCTTCCGTTGAGGACTATGGTTATTTTCTTTTTCTTTAAAAGGTCACAAGCAAACAAATTTCTTGCTGTCTATCTTTTAAACATTTTGTGCTTACGAAATACATTAATGTTTTGTTTTCTATATTCTTATTTTCTTTACTCTGTTTGAAATAGTGGCACATTCCCTTGCTAAGAATTCAAAGTTGCAAACATGTCACAATTGTTGCTTGGGCGTTACGAACGTTTACAACATTTTAACCAAAAAAACGTTACAACGTCAATTCTCAGGCCTTGTTTGCTCTGAGTACTTGAACAAATACCGAGAGGCTACTCCGTATAGTTTTAGAGTTATTGCATGTCGACTGCAGCTACCCAGCAAAAGCACCATCAAAACACAGGATTTCTTGCCGTTTCCAAACTTGGTGACACTCTCTTTCACGCACTAAATTAATTTGACTGCGCGGAAGATTAAATCAAAATGGGCATGCTCTGTTTGTAAGACGCCAAAACAACTCTCTGATGTAACAAATGTAAAATATTTTTCAGTTTTAGTCACCGTTGTGCCGGTTGAACGTGAATCATGCCGTAAAAAACCCGCCATTTTTGAATGTAGGCGTGGTCAAGGACCTGTGACGTATTCCCAAAATACTGTTTAAATCCAAGAAACCCGTTTTTGAGCAGAAGAAAGGCAGATCTTCAAATACACATATGTTACTGATAAAAAAAACATTAAAAAACTGCTGTTTAACATCTGGGCTATATACCACTGACAAAATGTCTCTAACTTGTTGTGTTCAGTGTACCACTGTTCCCAACTAAGATACAGTAAGATGCATGACCATACATTGTATCAAACAACAGAAGAAGAACGTATTCTGTGAATTAGAAAAGATTGCTCCTTTGAGGTATGCTTTGGTCAACGTCTTTCAGAACCAGGATTGATTGATTGATTGATTGATTGATTGATTGATTCATTCATTCATTCATTTATTTATTAATTCATTCATTCATTCATTCATTCATTGATTTTCGATAATAGCGGTGGAGATGTGAGACATTAACCAGGTCTTCCTACCAAGCCTCACTAAAACAGCAGCACACTCATAGTAATACAAACATTGAAACACTTCACGTGGGAGGACTCTGTTGTACACTCTGAAAGTCCGATTCAAAACAACAACAAATGTATATGACAAGAATGTTCCAGAACAATCAATACATTCTTTGAACTACTAGTGAGTACGGTAGAATATCCAGGGAGACGTCATTGAGACTAATCGTTGAAGACCAGAAGGACCATGTTGAATCGGTCTAGCATGACCCCCCCTGGGTTTTCCAGACAGGAAACTTCAATAAACAAGAATCAAGAAACAACAATGGTAGGTTATTGCAACGTTTAATTCATGACAAAAGAAAACTTTACATTTACTGTCCTTCGACCCGGGGGTCTTTGAAGTGGACAGACAAACACTTATGTGTGACAGGGGAGGCTACCGCTCCTTTCACAGCAGACTCTGCACCCGAGTTGTTGGCCTTTAAAGTCAACACCGGTGAGTTGTGGAATTCTGTTTGTGATGGGGTCTGGTGGTTTCCGATTGTCTGTATGTTCATGGAAACCTTCGGGTTTGCATAACAGTTTTTATAGGGCTAAGAAATTAGCCCTAACATTTTCAATCCTGTTTGATTGCACTTCGCCTCCCGAGGTGATCGTAGTGTTTCGGCACTCGGTTACATATGAAACACCTGATGAACTTATCTCAACATTTTCGAAGGACCTCGCTGACAAGACGCCGGCTAGGCAATGATAAACAACAAACAAGAAAACAGACCAGAAGGTCCAAACTAAACATTAGGATACAAGATCCTGTGCTATCATTCACCCCCCCCCCCCCCAACCCTCCCTGACCTACAAACCCCGGTATGTCTTGCCCACCCCTGTCACTATTACATCAACAAAGCCAACTTTTCTTGACAAGAGGATTGGCCGGCAGGGAAGTTCCAGTTTAAAGCACCCAGACATTGCCGTTAATGGTTGTATAAGGGTAATTGTGTCTGACAGAGGTAGGGTTTCCCGTCAGACACCCCCGAAGGGTCTGGCTGCCAAAAAAGTTAGACTGTAAGCGCCCCCGCGACCGCCTGTGTTACGAAACATCATTCCGTTTGTCTGTGGCTATGATGATCTTGACAGCAGAAAAGGGTTTCTTGTCTGGTGTTACTGTTGCTTTGCTGCCGCTGCGGGAGACAGGGAGACCTTTGTTGTGGGAATTACTGTTGTATACGGTTTGATCAAGAACTTGGAGTGGGGTAGGGGACGGGGTGTGGTGGGGTGGGAGTTTGAGGTGTCTATGTGTGTGCGTGTGTGTGTGGAGGGGACGGGGGTGAGTGTGCGTGTGTGTGTATGCGAGTATGTGTGTGTGTGTGTGTGTTTGTGTGTGTGTGTGTGTGAGTGTTTGTGTGTGTGTGTAAGTGTATGTGTGTGTGTGTGTGCGTGCGTGCGTGCGTGCGTGCGTGCGTGTGTCAGTGTATGTGTGTCTGTGTAAGCGTATGTGTGTGTGTGGGTGTGTGTGTGTGTGTGTGTGTGTGTGTGTGTGTGTGTGTACGTGTATGTACGTGTCTGTGTCTGTGTCTGTGTGTGTACGTGGGTATGTCTGTGTCTGTGTCTGTTGATGAGTTTGGAAAGAAGAAACTGTTTTTGTATGTTAAGAATTTAACATTAGTTTCTTTAGGAAAAAAAGGAATGGCCTCTGCATTATTTACATTTACATGAATGCAATTACTTCAAGACCTCGAGAAATTATCCATAGTTGAGTGAACGCTTATCTGGCGTTAGCGCTGTTCATGTAAAAACATACTGTGTTACGACCACACACCGAACATGCCTATGAAACTTTCATGCCTACGACAGCGCGATACGGTTTTTCCGTTTTTGATGGATTTGTACCGCAGTGGTACCTGTGATGAAAGGACACCGTTGGGTCCAACCAGAATTAAGTGTCCCTACATTGCAGGGGACCCTTCATGGCAGGTATATTTGGGCAAGATTACGATATAGACTAGGATAAGATATCATATAGTCCTGTGAGGTTACCCTCATGGAAAGTCGGGTTCCTTTCCGCTCCTCGAAGAAAGCGAGCTGCCATACATTACGGCGCTACACACTTTTTGTTTGATCGTTCCTTTTTCTGTGAATTTGGGATCTTTATCGTGCGCATGTTTGCACATTTGGGGTGTTTAGACACCGAGGGGTGTCTGCACAAAGTTGACTTTGGGGTATGAACCTCTCTTACGTGGGGGTCGAACCAACGCCGATAGAGACAAACTGGTTTCAAAGCCAGCGCCATTACCGACTGAGCTATCTTCCCGTCCGAGACTAAGTGACCAAAGGAGGTGCACTTTATTGGTAGGTGTCCTCTCCCCGGAAGGCCCGGCACAGCAGGCACCACTGTATAACCGAAGAAAGGCAGCCACTGTCCAGAAACGGTGACGGTAAATCCCATGACGTCTTTGTTAACAAGCATCACAGTGTTGGCTTATGTCACTTCGATGAGCTGCACGGCAGTGAAAGCAGTCTTGCAGGGGCTGAGGGACTTTCTCTTTTTAGGTACAGAAAAGGCGTATCTGTTATCCAGGTTTCCCAATTGCTTCGTTTCCGGCCAATTTATGTGGAGCACGTGATGCGCACAAAAAATATTGGCGGTCTAGAAGTGTCGTCTGCGCAATGATCGCGGCGGCGCCCGCGGCTTTCTTGACCGCCAAGGACGACCGCGCACGTTGTGATACGTCATTCGTTAGATCTCAATAGAGGGTTACAAGCAAATTGACGAAGACGTCGTCAGGCGTGACAGCCTTCTATCTGTTACGAATTGACTCTGCGTGTCTATGTGCATTTTTAAATGAGGTTTGCGTTCGCATGCATAGAATTGGTTGTTAGGGTTGAGTACTGCGGCTGCTTGTTGTTATTTTTCCTGAAAAGGAAGTCGTTATTGAGTGTTCAAAGTAGCATTGTACAGTTTCGCACAAGCTATAGGTAAGCACTGCTTCTGTTTAAAGAATCTTCACACTTCCGTGTGCAATGTTAATGAGTTTGACAATAGGGAAGTCTAAAAAAATCGGGTTTGTTGATTTTTATTCTCGCCCGAGTAAAGATGTAGTGTTTCAGGATAAAATTCAGGGAAAAGGGCCAACAAAAGGAAGGAACACATGCTCCGATTGCTGGATATATGTGTATATTAGCATGAAAACGCAGCAGCTTCCATGTGCCATCTGAGCAATACAATAAAATTCCATTAAATCCAAAGTGTTTCGGAAAGCTTAATTCAATGCGTGTTCACTAAATTATTCCTGCTTGTGTTTTTATTCAATCAGAATTCTAACGAATTAAAAACCATACATGTTGATGTTGTCAGAAGTGACCATATGTTGTTCCCGTTATTCCCTCTGTAACTCAGGTTTTGACAAAAACCCTTCTGAA
This sequence comes from Littorina saxatilis, assembly GCF_037325665.1. Classification (NCBI taxonomy): domain Eukaryota; kingdom Metazoa; phylum Mollusca; class Gastropoda; order Littorinimorpha; family Littorinidae; genus Littorina; species Littorina saxatilis. The sequence continues at coordinate 14,430,211 of NC_090250.1, read as the reverse complement.
CAAAGAATCAGACTAAAGATTTCTTTGTCTGGAACTGTTCGATGTGGATTTCATGCTTCAGGTGCACACAACACTCTGAATTGAAATGGAAATGAAACAATTGCACACAAGCATTTTTATTTTTATATGCATATTTTTTTCTGGCCATAAAGCCTTTTGGGACTAAAACGTTAATTGAATTTAAAACTTGAATTTGTAGGCCATTTTATCGAGTGGAAAATGCCTGGTAAAACAAAACAAATCAAATCAAAAAAGACAAATACTAAAAAAAAAAAAAGCTAATCCACTCAGTTAATCATTGAACAAGAAAATTCTTTTCTTTATAAAAAATCTTTCAATAAAGCGCGCAAAATGACATTTCAATTTGGGGATAAAAATCATTGTTCAGAATTGTTTTTGTTAACAAAAGCGCTCTTCGGAAGAACAGATACAGCCTTGCTTTGATGCAATAACGTTTAAAAAAAATACCACAATATTTAGTGTTTACATAATATCGTCTGCAGCAGCTAAGCGTTAACCACCATCCCATCCTACTCCCCACCACCACCCCCGACTTACCACCCCCGACTCCACCCCATCCCTCAAGTAGGAAAGAGATAGCTTTTAGTATTTTATCAACAACACCAACAACAGTTGTTAAAACAAAATTCCGTGGGAGTATACGGAGAACATACATAAATAATGCTCGAACTGAAGCAGTATTCCGTCCTGCACAGCGGGTATTCTCGTTGCAATGTAACTGAATATCTCGCTCGCAGTTTAAGTTTATACTGCATCCTGCTCGTGCGCAAGTCTGCTTAAATCCTTAAAGGCACACTCAGCTTCACGTAAACCATCAGTTTCTGGTCACAGACACTTGTCAGGCTTTTACACACAGTACAAACACCCTTTCGTTTTAAACACTCCCCGCTTGAGAACATCCTAGGTGCCCTCCGGAAAGAGCGAGCGTTTTTCAAAGAATGTATATATCTTTGCGTGACTAGCCAGATTGTCTAGTACCACAATCGGACTCGTTTTGGCGCTAAAACTAACTTTTAAAATCTAAATAATAAATTGACAGCTTGTAACACAAACATTCTTAAATCATAAAAGATTTCTTTTTTCATCAAGACAAGATCAGTACAATTCGAAGTTTTGAAAGTTTGAAAAAAGGGAGCTCGGAAGCAGGTCACACAAGGTCGTGTTTCCCCAAGCAGACGAATTTTCTGCATATCGCTTGCTTCTTTGAAGCCAACCGCCGCCGATAAGTTCGTGTGACTCGCAGTCGTTTTTTGCATTTTAAATTCAGAGGTGCAAAATAACGTGCTATTGCAGATACAGCGAGTCGCATTGAAATCACAAACTGACGACGAAATTGGGCAAAAAAGGAAAGTGTGTGACACGGGTCCACGATGGCTCAGGGGTAAAATAAACCAAGAAATCTGGTGTATGTGGTTTACGCGAGCTAAATAGCAATTCAAACGAACTGTTTCATTTAATGCTGTTCAATGCTATTGCAAGTGTGTTCCATAAGGTTAGAAATGATTTAAATCGTTCTGTAAACCATTTGAGACAGACTGGGGCTTTAATAATGGCTCCGTTTGAAGCAAGAGAGATAGATTAAAGGCGCAATCATTCCCCTGTAAATGATTGGGGGCCGGGTAGCTCAGGTGGTAGAGCACTGGAACGGACACGGGTCAACTTTATATCCCACCCCCGTGTCACCACAGTGGCACGTAAAAGACCTCGGTCATTCTGCCACTAGTGCTGCTGGCTAATACCACCTGAACACGCAAACACCTTTATTGTGTATCTCATCTAAAGTCGGTAAGCTTTTTCCCTTAAGCTAGCTAGCTAGCTGCCCTTCCCCCACCTCCTGTATCACCAACCCCTTCCCATTTTCTGCTTGTTTGTGTATCTGTTTTGTCTTTTGTTTTGTTTTTCGTTTCCTGAAATGAGCTAATGTACTTATTCCGCCATCATGCTAACCTTTGTTTTGTAATTATTATGATTGCTTAAAATAAGCATTATATGCTTGAGTATGTAATCATCCATGCATTGTTCTTGTCATGATTAAAATTGAATAAAGTTTTGTTTAAACCAAGTCGGGGTAACACCCGGGAACATGCCCCCAATGGCTTCACCGTGAGGGCGGTTATCATCAACTTGTAAATGATTCGGCTCACCATCTCAGGTCTGGGGCCGGTTTCATGGATCAGTAACACAGTAACTGTTGACCAACTGAAGTTGAACGAGTAAAAAGCAGTATTCCCACAAAATCGGATTTCACGAAAAAGATTTCAGTCGGACGACTGTGCCTCGAGCTCCTCGCAAGGAGGAGTTACCCGATTACAGTGCTGCCCTCCCTCAGCAACGCGTTCGGACAACTGCAGTCGAGTGACAAAGAGGTGGTCCGACTGTCAGTGTGACCACCGCGAGTCAATGACAACGGCTCGTGGCCAGACTTGTACTTTGGATAAGACCATCCCTTCACTTGAGCACATACCAAAAATCAACAGCTGACCTGCTTTGTCACCCAAATCGGATTTTGTTGTTGAATTAATTTCGTAATTGACACCCATATCAGTTTGATAAATTAATTCAAACAACAACAACAACTGAATTCTGCAACGCAATTGATATTTGGTATTTGCGAAAGGCCCCCACCTGGTGCACTTACCTTGATCGTGGTGTGGGGGCTTGTGTGCCTTGACAACCTCCGGAGCTATGTCGGCGGGGACCTCGTGTCCCTGGTAGGTCCAACCATGCCGAAAAGATCCGCGTGAGGTAGAGGCCAGACTAAAATGTGTACCCTGGTCCTCCAGGTTGGGGGTTCAGCTTAGGGCCAACAACTCTAACTGGTAAAACCGAGTGAGTTACAGAAACAGCGACAAAGGAAAACAAGGTCCTTTGTCGCTGCCCTACACGCCACCAGGCGTGAAAGGCAGTAAGTATTTGCGAAAGGATGCTTTTAATGATTGTGTTCGCGGGTAAGACGGCACCTTTAATTCCTAAAAAAAAAAAATGGCCCCGTTTAAAGCAACATAGACAGATTTAACACGCCCACACATGACAGGCATGAAAGAAACCAGTTCACTGCACGCGTGATTTCAAATATTTTTGTTAGCTGTTCACCCATGCCGAATACACTCTTTCAAAGCCTGTCTGGGGCAATATTTGGGACGGACACGGGTCAACTTTATGTGCAGACCCAGAGACGGAAGCCATGTCCCACCCCCGTGTCATCACAATGGCACGTAAAAGACCTTGGTCATTCTGCCATAAGTGCAGGTGGCTGAATACACCTAAACACGCAGACACCTGGGAGGAAGCGACCCGAATTTCCCAGCGATGGGACAATAAAGTAATGAAAATGAAAATGAAATGAAAATGAAAATATTTGGATGAAATGAATTCCGGTGGTTGTTGTCGCTATTGGCGGTTGTTGGTGGTGTTGTTGGTTGGTCAGTTTGTGTTTTCTTAATTGTTGTTTGTGCATTTTATTTTGTTAGCTTTGTTTTGTTTAGTTTTCAGGGACAAAGAATTGCAAACTAAGGATGGAATTTAATAACCAAAACATATCTTTAGCTTGTTTGAAACTAGAGCGTGCTACAGATTAAACAATAAATAACACTTTCTACAGCAAATGCTTTCTAATCGTTCAGTGACAGTTTAGCTTCATTAATTAATGTATTGACAAAAGGGAGCTCCGACTATAGGCGGACCATTAATAATGCATTGACGCGCTTTCATTTGGAAGCTTTAGTTATCATAGGGGATTGAACCCAGACCAAACCAAATGGAAACGCAACGGAGCGAATCGGCTCGATTACTTATCGTTACTAACTTAAATACCTGTGACTGGCATTTTAAACTTGCAGAAACTTGACACTAATGTGGACTCATGTGTAAATCCATTAGATTAACGCTTAGATGTTTACTCGTAAAAGCTACATAGTTGTCTCTCATCTTTAAAGCCTCACATCAATAGTTGTTTTACTAGAATAACTGTCAGTTATTTTTTCTTGAATTTTGGCAATCTAATCAGAGACAAGGTTTTCATTCAGAATCCCGTTTGACAAATTTGTAATTGATGTTAGTTCCTTTCAAACTCGCTTGTTTAACCGTTCGGAAAATAACAACTCTGTGTCGGGTTTGAGCGAACCGTGTAAAACTCATTTGATGTGAGGCTTCAAAGATGAGAATTAAAAAAAAAACAAGAAAGGTAGGTTGTTGGAACGTTTGTTATTGACAAAACAATACATTCACAAATATTCGAACCAACGGTCTTTAACGTGCACAGACAAACAATGAAGTAACGAGAACTTAGCTTGATCAAATGTGTCAGCCGCTTGTTGGGAAAGTCCCAAGCGAATCAATCTTTGCGAATTTACTCATCTTGCCTGACTGCAACCCTCTTGTTTGTTTTGTTCTTCTGTATGCGTGTACCTTGTTTTTTGATTCTGAATTTTGGAACGTTGGCAGTCTCTTTGTTTTTGGATTTTTTCAAAGATGAGAGAAAACTATTTAGCTTTTACGAGTAAACATCTAAGCGACTAAGATTGATTGAGAACTCCGATACCGCACACGATCCGAACTGCCTTCCAAAAGTCCAGACAAAAAATAGCCAGAGGAAGCGAAAAGCGATACTATTCGTGTCAACGAGTACAGGAGAACGCAATTAGCTAAATGAAATAATGACATAATCAGGATGACGGGAAATGGGGCTCACGGAACTTCGCAGAACTCTCTGATCGACGTTACCGTTTTCCGGTATCGACAGAAGCATTTAGCTCTTGATAGATCTACATGTAAATCGGCCCTCTCCGAGTTGACGTGGCAAAAGATGGGGGGGGGGGGGGGGGGGGGGATGTTTGCATGCCCACCTCTATCCAAAGCACACATGGATAGCTGTGTGAAACAAGGTATTTAGGTATGTATGTAAAAGGGGGTGCTGCCCTACACGCCACCAGGCGTGAAAGGCAGTAAGTAAGTAAGTAAAAGGGGGTGGGGTGAGGGGGTCAGTGTGTGCAAAACGTTTGCTGGTGGCATTGCAGTGTGAAGCTTGAGGCCGAGGATAAAGCAGAGAGAGGGCGGAGGGGGAGAGAGAGGGAGAGAGATAGGGAGAAGGGGGAGAGGGAGAGCGAAAGAAAGAGAGAAATATAAATAAAGAATACAGAGAAGGAAATTGTTTTGAGCGCTCTAGGGCCGTTAGTTTGTCCGAACAGGAGGTGGTCCATTTTAGGAATACAGCGAATGAAATTGTTTTGAGCGCTCTAGCGCCGTTAGTTTGTCAGAACAGGAGGTGGTCCATATTAGGAGCCGGTCCATATTAGGAGCCGGTCCATATTAGGAGCCCTTCCCCTATGTAACTGGGCACTTCGCCATGGTCTACTTTATAATACATCAATACAGCCTTATTAAACTGTAGCTGCTGTTAAACGAGAGGAAGAAATGGAAAAGCTCTTTAATTTCAAATCAGCTGACATTTGTGGTCCACTTAATATGAGTTTTGCTGCTCTGCGGTGTAGAGGATTTAACTTGTTTATATAA